>NW_026273332.1:287500-470000 GCF_020536995.1 Dreissena polymorpha | reverse complement strand
CTGTCTTGTTAACACATAAGTTTTCAGAACATTCAATGTGTACACTTATTTAAGTAACACCGTTAAGATCACATCCGACAGAATGCTAAGCAAAGTAATTTCATTTTGCTGATATTTATATATGATTAATGGATGGACTATGTCTCTGATGTCTGAGCGGCCCAAAACGAATGATCGCTTTAACGTGCTTATAGGGAAATGGTAAACAACGCCATAAAAGTCTTAATATTAATACATATCAGAAGTAAAAGGCCTTTCAGACAGAAGTGCGTGATATGTGAATGTTTATTGATGCATATGAAATATAACTCATTATGTTAACCGTAATAACATTAAACACATTTGGTGAGAAGGTCAGGTCGTATAAAGATGTTCTTGTTATATGAGCGGACATAAACTCATTGCCGCGTTAAAGTGTTTCTATGGAAATTACGTTTGTCGTTAATGATGTGAATTTCGCCATAAGCTTCTGAAAATTGTTGTATTCATGTAGACATAGAAAAAAACAACACATTTTCACGAATTTGAAAGTTTTATGTATAGAATGTGTAACTTTTTATAGACAAATATTAAATACAACAATTTTCGTAAAGCTTGAGGTGAACTGAACATTAGTCTCTATAATAATTATTAACACAACAATATTATAAACAACAACTACAAAAACAACTTCTACTACAACTACTACTTCTCCAAGTGCAACAACTAATAATATATCTCAACTTCTTTTGCTGCTACTACCACTACTACTTCTATTACTACTACTACTACTACTACTACTACTACTACTACTACTACTACTACTACTACTACTACTACTACTACTACAACTACTACTGCTACTACTACGACTACTACTACTACTTGTACTGCTACTTCTATTACTACTACTACAACAACAACTTCTACTACTGGAACTACTATTACTCCTTTTATTACAATTACAACTACAACAACAACAAACACTACTACTATTTCTTCTACTACTACTATTACTTCTACTACTACTACTACTACTACTACTACTACTACTACTACTACTACTACTACTACTACTACTACTACTACTACTACTACTACTACTACTACTACTACTACTACTACTACTACTACTACTACTACTACTACAACAAAATTCAATTCCTATGTTTGTGATAACGCGAGATCAGTATTATATTTTTAACTATTTAACTAATTTATATGTACTGGTGTTTTTCTCTAAAACGCGAAATATATTGGAAACTATATCAATTAATATTCACAATACCTTAAAACATTATAAGCACGTATGAGGGTTCAATGCGCTAGAGGCGGATGCTTTAACCGCAACGCTAAAGTCATTCACCTTTAACCGCAATTCTAAAGTCATTCACCTTTAACCACAACGCTAAATTCATCCACCTTTAACCGCAACGCTAAAGTCATTCACCTTTAACCGCAACGCTAAAGTCATTCATCTTTAAACGCAACGCTAAAGTCATTCAACTTTAGCCGCAACGCTAAAGACATTCACCTTAAACCACAACGCTAAAGTCATTCACCTTTAACCGCAACGCTAAAGTTATTCACCTTTAACCACAACGCTAAAGTCATTTACCTTTAACCACAACGCTAAAGTCATTTTGATGATTTGCACTCATACTTGTGGACTAGGGGACTCTAGACGGTTAATGGATTGGTAAGTGTCTCCCTCGTGTTGTTTTCTTAGTACATCAACCGGAGATATATACAAAGGTACAAAATGCACTGAGACGCTCGTAGGGGTGAACCATGTAGGTTCAGGTGTACAAGGATTCGAAATATGCACACACATGAACGTTCGTGTAATTGACTTAATATAATGCGTTACAATTACTAAACAAAGGAGTTTGGACATTTGAAAGTATCAACGTTGTTATTGTAGGCAGCTCTCTACATCTTGTTTTCGTGAATTCGAAACAAACGATTATTTTTTGCCATTATCACAATGTGCGATGTATGCTATACGTTAAATAAGGAAGTGCTTTCCGGAAATATTTTCCCGAAGTTTTGCTATGAATTGAACATTGTTTTTCTCGACCCGATACACTTAATCGACACTTGATACAAAACAGTACATGGGAGCGATATGTGTTTGTGTGTGTGAGTGTGTACCAAATAAACACATGACAATAGTGCTCTTGAAATTGTATTCAGCAACTTGGTTTTGAGGACTTATAAAAAGCTACACGTTTCTAAAGACTACGATCGCAATTACCTATGCCGCAATTAAAATACTGGACATTAAAACAACATAAATGGTCTATATCCTGTACATGTAAGTGGCCACTTAATGGGGATACTTTATTTATAAAAACGCTGATAGTGTGCAAAGACAGACCGTGATAAAAGGAATTTAAGAAAGAGAATTATGCACTAAAATTATTATTAGAAATATGTAAATAATTGTCACTCCAATTCTTATTTTCATTAACACCTGTATTTTAGACGCGCTGTTTTGAGATATTAAAACACAATTGCACTTTTTACCGTTTCAGCAAACATGTTGTCTATCAGTGATGTATATGCACACACACAACACAACATGTTTTCTTTTTTTGTAATAGAACCTGGTAAAATAAAATGATAATGACAAACAAAACAGACTCATTAATCGAAATGGAATGTGCGGAGCCGTAACCTTAAGTATCACAACAACTTAAACGGGAATATCCAAAAAAAATCCACGTAAATAAATATATGCACTCATACATCAACAGTTCTCATCTTTTAAGTAGATATGAACTAAATTATAATTATTTCTTGACGAAATCATTTAGAAAAATATATAGGATCCCCCAAACAACAATTGTTTCGGATACAGGCCTTCATTTTGAGATACACACCAAAAATACCCAAATGCAACTTTAAAGTCCCTATAGCGATAGGGTAAATGCGTATTGCGCTACTTTATGTGCATTGTCTTCGTAACGATTGTATAACAATAACTGATTGTGCAGGGCCGAATTGTTTCGGGGACAATTTTGTGTATTTATAGAATAAATATGTTAATTAACGTTGGTAGAACAAAATACTTTTGGATAATATGATGTCGTATTTAACGTTGTTATGCCATTTAAAATATGATTTAATTTGTTTTTAATCATAAAAAAGTGTGTTTAAAAATAACAAAGCCTTCTATATACATATGCACATTTCAAAACATAACCCATTCAATCAGTTCGTGTTAACTTTGTGCTGCATGTATCCCACTGTAAGCATAATGCAAAAGCTTTCTTGCTCAAACTTAATTTATTCTTTTACCTAATGTAAACCTTATAAACTGTTATTGGGGCATTATGGAAAACTAAATACAAATAAATCGGAACTGCTGATTATCCGGAACTGGTTGACCATCTGTAGTAAAACTAATTGGTACTTGTAAAAATGCCTGCGATGTTTAAAAAAGTGACTTCCGTTTAATGAGCACCAATCTAAAAGGCAAACAAATTTATATGTTGTGCATGGTACATCGCGTAAGAGAAGCAAGTTAGACAGCATTGACAATTAAAGATAGTAACTTGAAACATGTGTCTCAGGATGTATTTATTGGGGTCGGTAATTCTGCTGGCCTATGGCGGACAGTGTTAGTCATATTGGAAAAGGTTTATGTCCTGTTATCTGCTATATAAGACACACTAATGTTGGAGCAAAATATATACGGAATATTGCGCTTGTCAATTGTTCCAAGAGTTTGTATCACTCGAGTGGCTTGAGTGATGACGTATCACACGAGAGGCGGAGCCTTGAGTGTGATGCGAAATAGCACAAACCACGAGAGTGATACAAACTCTTGGAACAATTGACTAGCATACTCTTCCTTTTATTATATACAAAAACTAATCAAAACAGATAACAATTGTATTTTTTATTTAACAAAACTGACCAAAAAATGACTAAAAGTTCGGTACGCCATAGTTCATTTAAGACGCGTATGAATACAGTTTATGTAAATTAACGTGTTAACATTCGAACCGGGAAAACACAGGTTAACGAAACGCTTACCTTAATGCCATCGTTAATCCAATGTTTATAACAATTGAGTCGACAACTTTAAATGTTAATCCGATGTTTATAACAAAAACGTTGAAACGATATGCACTTCCACTTCTTTCTTCCATGTCTTTTTCGAAACTTAGTTTAAACCACACTATTGTATTGTATTCCTATCAAAATATACATTTATGCATGGTAAACACACACTCCAAAATACGTTTTGAATTCGTTCTATGTTTTTAAGAAATAGTTTACTGTAAAAAAACACCACGTCCGACATGTCCTTAAATTCCAGAGAGTTTAGATGAAACCATTGTGTTTCGACACAGAAATGACGTCACATAATGTACTACGTAATATATTTCGTAATATAAAATATTTCTACTTTCGGTGCGCGTAATGTAACGTCATTAACTGGGTCGAAGTAGTCCGGCTAGAATGGTAATACGGAATTGGAAATAACGAGTAGCGTTATACTGGATTTTTTATTTCAACGATTGATTCAACCTGTATTTTGTAAAAAGCATTAAACAGGTAATTTGGTATATAATTAAATGAATAAGGAGCAGGATGCTATGAGAAAAGATATGAAGGATCTCATGACATCGATGACCGCAACGAATAAGCAGCTCAGTGAGGTTCCTTCTTTAATCTAAAGCTTATATCTGTCCAGAATATATACTCGATTATATTGACAGTCACGTGAAAGACTTCGCGGCGGAAGAAGGGCGACGCACGCACCTGTTTACACGCGGACTGGAGAAGGAGAAGGCAGCAACCAAGTCACGATTGAATTCTGTCCAGAAGATTCAAGAGGGCGTACAGTCCAATATTAACCTATTGATGGGTGTTTCTGATGACTTTTTAGAACAGCAGATGGCGGACTCGGTTTGACGGTAAGAAACTCTTGACAATACAGTCAGACATGAATGGTGCAGCCAACAAAATGCAAGTTCACATAGCCACCGTGAAACGAAAAGTAGTAGCTACGCAGAACAACACTCAAACACTGCAGTCACGGGCTCTAAGTCTCGAGGGCACGCAAGCAGATCTTAATTTAAAGACAGCGGATATTGAATCACACGTCGAAACAACACAATGACAAATCGTTGGATGGATTGACACTATGCACTCTGGGAAATTCGCAGTCAGACATGAAAGGAGCAGAAAAAAACACACAAGCTCAAATAGCTACCGTGGAACAGAAAGTAGCAGCTACGCAGAGCAACACCCACACTCTCCAGTCACGATTTCAAAGTATGGATGGAACACAAGGTGTTCTTAAAAAAAAAAGACAAGGGCTATCAAATCACAAGTCGATGCAAAAGGAATACAGACGTATTGAAACTCTGAAAAAGACGCAGTCAGACATGAAAGGAGACGCAATCAAAATACACGCTCAAAGGGCTACCTTTGAACAGAAAGTAGCAGCTATGCAGAGCAACGCTTACAATCTCCAGTCACGGGTTCAAAGTCTGGAGGGGACGCAATAAGATTTTATTTCAAAGACGAGGAATATCGAATCACAATTCGATGAGACACTACTACAGATAGTTGGACGGAAAAGACGCAGTCAGATATGAACGGATCAGCAAATAAAACACAACCTCAAATAGCTACCGTGGAACAGAAAGTAGCAGCTACGCAGAGCAACACTCACAATCTCCAGTAACGGTTTCAAAGCCAGGAGGGAACGCAAATGGATTTCAAATGAAAAACAATAACCACCTAATCACAAGTCGATACGACACGAGGACAGATATCCCTGCTCCAACAAAACATAGGTACGTGTGGGGTTTCATAAATGTCTTCATAAAATTCGTAACTGAACGTCGGATCTAAATATTTGTTTGACTGTTTATCCATTAGGTTTTCAAACGTCAATATTATATGAACATAAGATATATAGATACGTGTCCCAAATTCCAATATATATATTGAATAAAAGTCCATGTAATTGTGTTCAATATATATTACAATGTGCAAAAAATGAATGCCGTAGACATAATCATCAGTTATAATGTGCTGAACTGTGAATGAAAATATACCTTGCTTCAGGTACATGTTTCGGTGTCTCGACCAAGCTTCAAACAGAAAACACATAAAACAAAGAAACTATCATCAAATTCGATCACGTCTACTACAACGAATGAGGCCCCTACAGCCCAATGACCGGCATCGTCACTGTACATGTTAGTGGAGTATACGTCATCATGTTAAACGTTTAAGTATATGTTTATTCCAGCGACACGAATCGAATGGCACCTGTTGTACTGTGTGTGAATGGTAATACTAAAGAAGAATCTCTAGTACTTTTGCACCCAATTTGACTGGTGGGAATGCTGCGGAGTTGAAAGTTTTAAACGGGGACATTTTAGTATTCGTACCGCGAAATTGAGAGAGCAATACTACATTTACATGCGCAGAACCATGTGTTTATTTAAAGAACACGTTTTTCTACATAACCATAAGATATATCCCATAGTCATTCCAAAGGAATGGACAAAGACATCCTATATGATATTTCATTAAATTGAATATGTACGTGTATGCGGAAATCCGTGGAACCCAATATTGTCTTTGCCGTATATCTTGGTTTAATAGGCGACACACAGCGAAATATCATTGAAATTCATGCACCAATTGTATCCGCCAAATTAACATCCCGATAATTTGATGATATCGCAGATTCGGTATGTAATAAATATGGAAAGTATGCTCACTTGATATTTCTTTAGCCTGTTTTTCTTTCCATCAAAATAGTTATTTCAGAAAAATTGTCATATTGGCCAGGTTTAACGTCGCGTTTAAATTGTCGAATTTGTTGAATAAGCTTAACAACATATTGTCGATGCCTCACCGTGTTTGCGTAGTTTATATCTGATCTAACGTAAGGATTCTCTTCATAACACAACACTTTATGTGTGAGTTCTTAATGCAATGCTGTAGTTATTTTCTAAACCTGGGCACCACAAGTCGTCGTTTCGTTGTATTTTGACGCCCCAGGCAGTGGTTTCTTTTTAGGAAGTGCGCCCTAAAATTCCGTCTTTTCTTTCTCACGCCATTGCTTCCGCCGGGTGGCGTCAAGGTCGATTTATTCAATGGTATGAGGCTCTCTCGGTTTTTCTTTGCCATCGGACATCTTACTGATGTTGCGTCCAATACACACAAGGATGCCGGCGGCCATGTTGCGATCAGCCCCAGAACGGCCAGTACAAAATACCAACTGAGAGAGTAATCGAATCGCTTGATGGCCACAGCGTACATGGCTTTGCCAATAGCGGCAAGGCATCCTGCAAGAAAATAAAGTAAGTGTATATGGAATGAGTGATGTATTGGACGTCATCATTGATGACGTTCAATCGAACGAATGATAAAGGGGGCTAAGTTTCGTTAAGTTGGTGCAAATCACTGCGATTTGAGCGCCTTAAAAACTGGCCGAACACGTTTGCTGAAATTTGACATGTATATGGACCAGAATGCGATCTACCTGTTGGCGTAGGCGTTATACCTGGGAAAAATCAAGTTTTCGAGTATTTTGTGTTTAAACTTTTTTTGTGGGAACGGGCACGCGCTCAAATAAACATTGTGACGTCACTTCACAAACAGCGTTAGACATCCGCCATCTTGTAACGCGACAAAGAAACTCAGTGTCATTAATTCAATAAACACAGAAAAATATGATTGTGTTTAATAATCATTAATACAAATGTCTATATTTTGTGCAGCGGATGTTTATTCAGACAGATACGGCAGAATTATGTAAGTATCTTTGTGTACTTTACAGTAGATTTGATAGTGGTAAACAACTGCGTACCGGTAAAGTTCAATCTAGCCGATTTTACTACGCAAGAAATTTAAGTATCTCACTGGCAAAATGAGCTTGACACATAAACAACAACCGGATCCGATTTACATCCACATAATATTGTGGGAATCCGATGCAATGCAAATTACTCATGTTTGATAACGTTTGATGAATTCGTTATATCAATATGCATTAACATTCAAGGGGAATAATTTTTAATTGAAATGTGCGATTCAATGACAGTGTTATATTGGGATAATAAGTCGTTTAGCCGTTATCATGATAAGTATATTGTTTGTTTTGTTTCATTTTCATAAAAAACATACTTTTACTGTTTTTTCCTTAAAGTAAAACAGTTCAGTAGTCATTATATCTTGAATTTTAAATATTGAAATAGATGTCGGATATTTCATATTTTCGGACGTTGCTACGTAAGCTAGTTGTCAACATAATTATTAATATACTGATTTACCTTTTACGCATACAGTTGTGCAACTGTTGTCTACGTAATGATACGCTGTTTAATGTCTATAATGTCTTCCTGCCCCTGATGATAATAAGTATTTATCTCAACAAACCCCAGCAATGTCAATGGTCGGTCAACATAAGAAAAATATTAGCTAAAGAAACTTCAGTGTACAATTTATATAGCAGTGTCCGACAAATCCATTGCCCGGAGCCCGGGGGCTACAGAATTTTTTCATCGGGCTACTGAAATGTTTCAGCTGACGCCCGCCGGGCTACTATAAATCTATAAGAGCGGTAGCCCGTTTTATTGACAGACATACGTAGAATAAACACGCTGACCATGTGTTTCTACACCGTGTCTTGTTTATAATCCGATAACAAAGTGCAATCAATTATCTTATCAATCACCGATCACTTGCGGTAATGTCGTAAACAGTAAGAGTGCATTTTAATCATTCAATCAGAATCAACATTTGTCGTCTGCTAATAATATAATGAGAGCCGGTTGGATAGTTGGCGCACATGATGCAACATCATTTCGCAGTTTGGAATTCTTTGTTAACCGCAACAATGAGTAAGAGCGACTACGTTTTTGATGTCGTTAAATATCCAAGGATGCCGAACATTAAATAAATCAAAACAATAGCGGATTCTTCAAAACGGTAACGAAACCGAAAATGAATATTAATAACAACGCGGTTAACACCTGCTAATTAGTTTGCATTGTCAATTAATAATTGGATTGATCGACTGTTAATCAATAATCCCATATATGCCCAATTTAATTTTTTTTAAACCAAATTATGGGAGGGTAATATAGACGATGAGAGTCATAAACACAAACGTTTGAAATTTTCTAAAGTGTCAATTGAATTTCGGCATATGATTCTATTTAAAGATATGATGAAATAAGCTCCCAATCAGGACCGTTCAATTGCAACTTGCGTAAATCACCTGCGACGGTTTGCACACGTTGTGTACAGCTATTTTAGGTTACAAAGTTCTACATTTAATAAATGAATTTCTTTGTCCAGACAGGGACCTATACAAACGTATAGGCCCCTGGTCCAGATAAAAAGCGCGCACAAATTGGCATGGGTGTATTTATTTGTAAATAAAAATTTCGTAGCGGGTACATCATTGAGATCATTTAGTTTCCATTAAAAGTTTCGTTGTGAATTTCAACTAAAGTACCGGGGTATCTCGCGAATTATTTGGCATTGACATTTCCTCTTAATAAAATATAATGTAAACACGCTGTATCGTTACCGTTACACTGTATCAGTTCCTTCATTATTGAAACAATTATTGTATTGTATACTGACTGCACACTAGTGTCGTAACATACGGATGCAATACGTAAATTCGGACAGAACTTAAAGTCGGACACAAGTAAATAAATGATTTAATACTCTTGATTTCTTGAAACTCGGTATTTGTTGTTAAAAAGAGCAATTGCATTGATTAACACCATACGAGTCAGTCGTATTGATCATCTAAACGCTTTATTTACGTTTCCAACTTAACGTGCTGTCCGAATTTAAGTACACATACATGTGCACATACATGTAATATCTATAACATGCAATAAGAAATTTGTTGGACACTGATATAGTATTGACATACCTGTATGATGAAGCCAACCCCGTATCAAAAGTCAACCAGAGTCGTAACATATTTATGTCATGCTATAAATCAAAGAATACTCATTTTCTTGGATACATTTCTACATATATTGGTGAATGAATATAAATTACTGCACCGAGGAATATTTTAAGGTTCAAATGTTTCAAATGCATCTTACAATAGATGAAAATAACTCTCATCAGTCTGAAATTCACAATTTTGACGCCATTGTCGCTTTGTCCAAGACTAGTTTTAATTTGGATACTTTCGAACGACCTTGACATTTTTTGCTGAAATTGTAAACATTACTTTCGTTTTCTGAAATCTATTATTTGTGATTAACAACAAGTCTGGTGGATTATAAAAATGATTTCAGTGTGAATCGGGTAGTTTTAAATATTTACTTTGAGTTTGTATTTACACTACAATTTGTTCACAAAACAAGCCAGAATATTCTAAAATACCGGGAAATGTCATTCTGAATTTGAAAACACTTGAGCACACGGTATGTTACTAAAAGTAGAAATACCATCATATGACCGTGAAATCTCGGGAGATTCGCATTTCAAGAAAGTCTGTCACATCGCTGTTTTTCTCGATATGTAAGAGCAGAATAGATAAATTTTAAATGTTTAAGATAGTATTTTGTGAAAGAATGTATCAGTTAAATGTGAAAAATGTCAATCTTTCCAATCAAGTGATTGATATGGGCCAATAACTGCATTTAAAAGCTGTTTTGGACCGGTCTTTTTTAACTGTCGACTTTTCGGCATTTTCTGGTTGACTTTCCTAATGGGGTTGGTCCATAACTATAAAGTCGCGCCAGTCAAAAATCATAAAAAGCGACATTTAAAGTTATGGTAGCCAGAATTAGAAAAATATGTACAACTGAGCAATCAATCATGACAGACTGATGTCTCAGGTTAGTGCAGTGATTTTTCCACCAGATTCTCACCAAGGTGATCCCGGTTGATTTCACCACAATTGAATATATGTCAGTACACAAATAAATTATACAGCAGGTAATGACAATCGATAAATGTCTTAGTTTTAATTTAATTGTTTGCACAAATTTGGACACTCTTTGTGTCTGAGATATGTTGGGTTAAATGACCTTTACAACAAAACATACATCTCTGAATCTGCGATACATTACAGTTAAAGTTTAACACGTAAAATACCAGTATTCAGATCTGAAAATATCCTAAAAAACTCGTATGGTATGAAGTACATATATCTTGTGACGTATTTTCATTTTAAATCTTGAATTTAATGACGACTTGAATTTAATGACGACAAGTCGGACATGCAGTTAAATATTTTTATACGTATATCGTGTGACATAATTTCATTTAAACTCTAGATTTTAACGACATTAGTCTGACGCGTGCGGTGTTATTTTATTTAACAGTAAAACAAAAATTAAGTAGACTATCAAAAAAATACAAAAAGTGTACTTGTAAATAAAAACTCCTTCATTCCGTATAAAGATTGTACGTTACAGCAGAGCTCCAGATAACTTTTCTGAGTAATTGGGTTAATACCCACTACTTTTGAGTTCAATTGGGTATTTTCATATTCAATTGGGTACAAAAAAGTCGGTACCCACAACGGGTACTTTAATTGACAATTGGGTACCTTTGTTTTAAAATTGGGTATGTTCATTGTCTTAAATTCTCACCTGCTTATCTGAATAAGCTGGTTGTAGTTCCACTCTTAATTGATTAGTTTCAGAGATTTTGTGTAATTATGTAGATGTATCCATAATATACAGTCTTGATTCAAAAAAAAAGTTCAACGATTTTTTCCACCAGTTTTCTTACAATGTAAGCACTGACAGCAATTGCCTCCGACATAATATCGTCAAGAATTAGTTTCACTATATTTTCCGCTTCTGATTTTGTGTTGCCTGCGGTTAAATATCTTAAAATTGAGTTTCTTTGTGCCTAGGATACGATGTTTCCATTTTTAAGGCCTCACGATTTCGACATTTTCACAACAATAACACGTAGTCACAAAGACACTTTTTTCCGTACATATTATTGTACTGAAGGTTATACTGAAAGCCCTTGAACAAAGCGGAAAGAATCCGGGTATTTCGGACCAGGGTATTTCCGGGACAAATTTACTCGTTATGCAAAGGAAAAATATGATATGCGTAATCGGCAATTTCAATGGGGTTTCGGAACGCATGGTTTTATTTTTCTATGCGTAATCGGCAATTTTACATTGGGTATTTGCACAAATGCCCACCTTATCTGTAGCTCTGTTACAGTAATCTGTGAAACAACGTCATTAATAAAACAAAAATATATGTTTGACAACAACGGTGGCTAATAATGTTTACGAAAAAATACAAACAATATAGATTTATCTATTACATAACATGTTAGAATTTTATCATGCATTTATAATCACTCATAAAGAGATTTCAATATACAGTTACATGAATAGACAGTTTTTTAAGCCAGTGCCTTTTGAATTCAGAAAATAATCAAGATAAACCATAAAATTGGGAAAAAAAGATAGTAAACCATAAACTTGAGAAAAATGAGGCATTATTAATATGATTATAAATAACAGAATTACAATAATTTTGTTTGGAAGTGCATGATTGAGTGCATTTTAAAATTTATATTATAAAATGCTGCTTGAATTTCTTTTTACCTTTCATATGTAAAAAAAGAAATATCATCTGCTAGTGCAAAATATGACTGGGAAAGCTGGTTTATGGTCATTTCGTAGCAAAAGAGAAGAAAATAAGTGCATTAAATAAATGAATTCATATTTTTGTATCTGGAATAGTTGTATTTTAAATAGATCCTCCACCCCAGGACTTTTTTTCCTGACTTTGTGAAGCGGCCCTGGCACCCTCACTTTGTGAAAAAATGAGTCGTGAACTTTTCAAAATTGTGAAAAAATGATTCGTGAACTTTTCAAAATTGTGAAAAATTGAGTCGCGAACTATTCAAAATTGTGAAAAATTGAGTCGCGAACTTCTTAAAATTGTGAAAAACTGAGCCGTGAAATTGTTGAAATTGTGAAAAACGGCCAATTTTGTAAAAATTCACGGCCCTGTTAGGTTTGTGAATTGTCCCTATCAAAATTGTGAAATGTCCTTCCAGGGCCACTCGCAAAGAAGGAAAAAAAAGCCCTGCTCCACCCTATAATGGCCGAATAAGGGCTAAATTGCTTTCCGACTTGAAATGAAAAGGCATATTGGTTGATCGTGTAGCGTTTATGTGCAAAATTTGAGGGCCAATTGATAAAGCTTGTTGATGCCAAAACAGGTAATAATAATAATTTATTATCAGGTACATGTACACAAGCAAATAAGTATATTTAACCCTTTCAGTGCGGGAACCGAATTTTAAAGGCCTTTGAAAACAGTTTGGATCCAGATGAGACGCCACAGAACGTGGCGTCTCATCAGGATCCAAACTGTTTGCTATTCTGATAGTATTCTTTGAAAATTTTTTGAAGAAAATGCTAATTTTAGAAATTCAGCAGACGACATTTTAGCAGACGACAAATTTCCCAGCATGCAAAGGGTTATTAAGATGCTTAAGGTGTGGAAGACTCATAATCAGGTTTGGTGTCCCTCAAACCCTAAGCGTCTTGTAATTCCTTATGCAGTTTGTATAGATAGTGCCGCATCCTGACACGTAAAGCTTGTGCTTTGTTGGCAGCGTTAGTTGGCTGTTAACAGGTTCATTGTGGTTATCTCCACCATCAGTCTGTCCGTCTGTCCTAGCCACTATCTCCTACACCATTAGCACTAGAACATTGAAACTTAAACACATGGTAGCTATGAGCATTATGTGCGACCCTGCACTATATGGAATTTTGATCTGACCCCTGGGTCAAAAGTTAAAGGGGATGGGGTGGAGACAGGTCAGAGATTTTCACTTATTTTTAGCTTGACTAATATATATGAAATATATATAATGGAGCTATCCTGATCACGTCGGCGTTACCGTTAGCGTGCACATGTTAAAGTTTGTGTACTACCCCATATATTTTCTTTGTCCTTTTACAAATTACTTTTATACTTTGCATACATGTACTTCTTTACCAACATGACCCTTATCTATAAACAAGAACAGACAACTGTATCAAGCATTTTGACAGAATTATTGCCCCTTTTATACTTAGAATATGCATATTATTGATAAATCTATGTTAAAGTTTGCATACCACCTTAAATATTTTCTATGTCCTTTGACTTATTGTTTTCATATTTTGCATACTTCATTACCAACATGATCCCAATCTATAAACAAGAGCAGACAACTGAATCAAGCATTTTGACAGAATTATTAACCTTTTATACTTAGAATATGCATATTATTGATAAATCTATGTTAAAGTTTGCATACCACCTCAAATATTTTCTATGTCCTTTGCCATATTGCTTTCATATTTTGCATACTTCTTTACCAACATGATCCCAATCTATAAACAAGAGCAGAAAACTGTATCAAGCATTTGACAGAATTATTGCCCCTTTAATACTTAGATAATTGAACATTTTGCTTAAATTGCCATAACTTCTTTATTTATGAGCACATTTGATTCATACTTTGACAAAACAACACTTACCTGACATACCACAATGCACTGCACCCAAACTATCCCCCATGCCCCCACCCCAGAATCCCCCCCCCCAATTTTATTTTTATAATTATTTTTGAAACTTCATCTTTTAAATTACCACCAACCCACATTAACCACCCGTCTCCATGATGGCTTACATTAACCTGTCAAGCACTCGAAATCTCTTAAGACAATAGTTACGGTCAATCTCAACCATGCATGGCCGCATTACCAACCCTGGGGCGCCCCCTGGGTCAAACATGCGGCATGGGAATACGCGTCGGCCTCTGCCGCACCATTTTTCACCAATTGACTTCAAATTAATACTTAAGATTTCTTATGACAACACAGTGTCTCGACCATCCATGTTCACATTACCCACCCCAGGGCCCCGCCCACTTTGGTGGTAAAGATCCCAAGCTATTTCAGCATAATTAAAATCCAAGCCATTTTTGTGGTCAAGCACCGAGCTTTCTCACCATAATTAAAATCCAAGCCAGTTTGGTGGCAGAGACCCCGAGCTATTTCAGCATAATTAAAATCCAAGTCAGGTTAGTGGTCAAGATCCTGAACTTTTTCGGTATAATTAAAATCCAAGCCAGTTTGGTGGTCAATTTTTGTGGTAAAGACCCCAAGCTTTCTAACCATAATTAAAATCCAAGCCAGTTTGGTTGCGGAGACCCCGAGCTATTTCAGCATAATAAAAATCCAAGTCAGTTTAGTGGTCAAGATCCTGAACTATATCGGTATAAATTATAATTAAAATCCAGGCCAGTTTGGTGATCAAGACCCCAAGCTTTTTCAGCATAATTAAAATCCTAGCCAGTTTTGTGGGGGAGACCCTGAGGTATTTCAGCATATTTAAAATCCAAGTCAGTTTAGTGGTCAAGATCCTGAACTATTTCGGTATTATTAAAATCAAGGCCAGTTTGGTGGTCAAAAACCCGAGCTTTTTTAGCATAATTAAAATCCTAGCCAGTTTCATGGCCGAGACCTCGAGCTATTTCCGCATATTTAAAATCCAAGCCAGTTTGGTGGTGAAGATCCTGAACTATTTCGGCATAATTAAAATCAAAGCCAGTTTGATGGTCAAGATCCTGAGCTATTTCAGCATAATTAAAATGCAAGCCAGTTTGGTGGTCAAGAACCCGAACTATGAGCATAATTCAAATCCAAGCCAGTTTTGGTGGTAAAGATCCCAAGCTTTTTCAGCATAATAAAAATCCAAGCCAGGTTGGTGGTCAAGATCCTGAGCTATTTCAGCATAATTTAATTCTAAGCCAGTTTGGTGGTCATGACCCCCGAGTTATTTCAGCATAATTAAAATCCAAGCCGTTTTGGTGGTCAAGACCCCAAGCTATTTTAGCATATATTTTTTTGGCATAATTTTTTCTTACCCAATTGTTTTCGTACACACATTTTTTTCGTACCCATTTTTTTCTGTTTTTTGACAGAATAATGCCCCCTTTTATAGTTAGAAAATTGAAAATTTGGGTAAATTTTGTGTTCAGGTCTACTCTTATCCTATTTGTGTTAAGGTCTACTCGTATCCTAAAGTATCAAAGCTATATCGTCTACTTAATGTTATATGTCATGTAACTGACATTTTTAAACATTTTATTTCTTTCCCATTTTTGTTTTTTTTATTAAGGTGACATACATCAACTGTTTAATAATATTAAGTCTACCATTTTGGTAAAAATATTGTTTTTACCAAATTTTCAAAATTGACATTACGGACACATGTCATTTGCTGAATGAAAAAGTAGCATAACTGACATTTAGTTAAATTTTCAGGAGAAGGAAAAACTTCTTTATTGAAATAAAATAGGGATACTTACAGAGTGAAACAAACACATGGGATATTTTCAGATTTAAATACTGGTATTTTACGCATCTTTAGGCAGTTCTGTGTACCAAGGATAAATACAATATTTAAACATTCATGTACAATGCACAATACTAAAAACCTGAATTGTAACTGTAATGTGTTTCAGATTCCGAGATGTCTGTGTTGTTTCTAAGTTCATGTGAAAAATTAAGTTTATATGTTTATAGGTTTAAAATTGCAAATTTTCCTCTTACTTGCCCTTGTATTTCAAGATAGAATACTTTCCTTCCCAGAGGAAAGAGATCTGGGTTTGAATCCCAGTGGGGGCTTCAGAGGATGATTCATTTTAAGAAAAATGAATATATTTGCTTTACTTTGTCTCTAACTTAACCAAATAACTCTGACAATGCCTTTACAAGTATGCAGTTTTTGATAATTCAATTATGCAAGAAACATGTATAATTTTAGGGTAGACTTAGACAGCAAACTAAGAATTGGCATCCATTTTAGTTTTTTAAGTCAATACAACAATAAATGCATATAGGAACACATATTTAAATTAAAAATGCAACAATCAGAGGACATAATCAATTAAATAGTAAATGACTACTTTAAATATTTTTTAGCACTGTTTGTTTTTCAGAGATTTGTAAATATGACGTTTTATGTTCTTCCCATTGAACTAATGCAATATGTGCTTTGGAACTGGAATCATATAGTGTTGGAAAGCTGATGTTTCACGTCCAGAGGGTCCTTGCTTCCGGAAAGCTGAAAATTGTATATGATCTCCCCACTCATTCCATCCCGCGAAACCCTTAAGGTGTCGCAAGTCTAGTAAGACCATGAATAGAAATACAGAGAAGGGTTCAGGAAAGACTTAATCACTGGATTATATTGCTATGCAATTGAATAACATAAACCCTGAAATAAGTAATGATATTGTTGTCATTAAAAGGGTTAAACAGATTTAATTATGAGAAGGACCACCTGTTTGTTCGAGTTTGATGATGGTTCATGTCCACATCATGCAATACAACTAGGAGTCCCAATAAACATAAAACCAGTATTGATCACTAGCCCCCGGCTGTAGTAAACTTGAAACAATAAGCAAAATAAACTTCAACATCTGTTTGACCAAAGAGGCATTTTTATTGAAAGTTGTTTTGAGAATAACACTTAAAGTTATATGTCATAATATCATTTATTTGTGTTTCGAGCTTTGATGATAAAACGTGTTTGAGCTCTTTTGATGTATCATTTATTACTTGGAGAACGTGATTTTATAAAAAATGACTTGCGGGCAAATGCATTTTAATTTATACAAAAAGTCAATCATCTAGCTTTGCTAGTTTCCTATATGCATAGTATATTTTAGTTGAAGTTGAAATAGGTGTGTAGTTTTTTAATAATGACGATAAAAATGCACACGGACAACTACATAGCATTCTGCCATTATGAAGAATGCCTGCAATATTACATTATCGTCTTTGATTATTGCAGAATAAAAAACTTCTATATGCCGATTTTATGTCTATAGACAGACATCCAGATGAGAATATTGACATATACACGGACTACATCAATTTGGAGAACAATATACTCACTTTGTTTCGTGTTTTCGTAATGGGAAAAGTTATACACATGCCATGTTTAACGTCTGGTAATGTCCATTGATTAATATAGGTACATATATATAAGCTATATGATATAAGATATAAGCTAAAACCTACTGAAATAATACTAAAGTAACGTAACGTTAATGAATCTGACACATGTGTAGCTTTCTAGTATAAATTATATTTTACCTGTCACATTCCAAGCTATGATTGCGCCAGTGGCGAGGCGTTTCTCTTCTTAGAGGCCGCACAAGAAGAAGACGGAGAGAACCGTAAAGAAATAGAAGCAGATCAGCGCGAATACATTCAGAACAGCGCTTGCAATAATGATACCTTTCTCTAGATGATAAACAAACACATGGATTTGATTGAGAAACAATCGTTAGAGTGTGTGTTTCTTATATCTTAATTTGATAAGGTTAATGTTAATGTGAATCTTAATTTGATAAGGTTAATGTTAATGTGAATATGTGAAGATATAATTTATTTAAATATACATTATACAGCTTAGTATCCGGTTTAAAACAAAGATGAATCTTACTGTGCGATAAATTTGTTCAAACGCGGAATAAACAATTAAACAAAACACCAAAAATCGTGCACATATGAATAAACTGGTTTACTTAAAGCGATATATGTGCATACTACGCAAAAACACTATTTACTTTTGTAAAGTATAGGGGTTCATGTGGTGCACAATGGCTATTTGAGCATTATTGAACCATGCAATTATTATAAATCATAGCTTCGTTAGCGTATTTGGCGATTAGTGGGGTTTAAATCAGTGGTCATGAGAGCATTTTTGAAGCCATACCATATGTGGAAGGCTTTTAATTATATATTTAGTTTCGTTACCGTATGAATCACCGTCGAAATGGTAATGGATGGGTATCAAAGCAGGTGTCATTGATCGTCGGACACGCTGTCAACAGACCGGCGTGCGTGGAAAAGCTGGCGTCCGCCTTCGTGGCCCAGTGATGTGACGCCACTGCCGTGGTGTAAAGAATGAGGGCAATGAGGTTCACCAATATTGCCACCACGCTTCAGTGCATCATGTGTTGACACGTGCACATGTTGTCCTCAACTCAATATGTTACATAGGATTGCATAACGGTATTTGTGATCCTAATTTTCACAACGTTTAGGAACTCCCAAACCCTTACTCTAAACCTAACCATAACACAGAAATCATTTCTCCTAATCCTTACTCTAACACTTATTCTTATCCCTAACCCCCACCCTTACTCCAACTTCTAGCCCTTACCCCTTTGAGCTGAGTTCGCATCAATAGGTTTAAACAGGTATATTTATAACACTTACATTGTTAAACAAATTATTTGATTTAATATAAGTAAGTAATTTTAAAAATATGTTTACACGGAGGCTTCCTAAAAATCTAGAATATTATTTAGCAAGTATAGTTATCAATCGAAAACTGAATGGCATTGTAACGTTGAGTCGTCTTTTGTAAGGTCATATCTGTGAATGTTTAATAAATTCGGATCTTGAAATATTCGACAGAAGTATTAACTAGTTTCAATGTGTACAAGACGTTTCCATTAAAAGAGGTATACACTGATTTACTGTATTTAAATCATTACATGGAGTAAATTGACATCGGTCATATATTATACACACGTGCATAAAAACTATGTAGTTGTTAAGACATTTTGCATTCATTATTTTGTTTTAAATGACTTTTTTCGAAATTTATTAGGGCTAAACATTAAGAGCAGACCTCTGTACGTCTAAAGTGATAAATAGAGAATACTAGGTAAGCGTTGAATACAGAGAAGTTTATGTTGCGAGGCTTAGAACGCCGGGAGCGCGAGCCTTGGCGAGACTTCTCTGTATTCAACGCTTATCCTAGTATTGTATTTATCCCATTTGTTTTTTTTTTCAACGTGACATTAAGCATAACTCTATCTTATAACCTAAACCTAACAATAAGTTTAATTCATTCTTAAAAATCGCTTAAAATCTAACGAATGTAACCATGCGTAGTGATATAAATGTATTTGTTCTGGTAAGCTGGTAAACTGTTAAACTAGTAAAAATATCAACATATGCCTCGATTCAATTTTACGCAGCATGCGAATTGTAACACATTACGACCGCGAAATGAAGATTTTACTTTACTATAATTCATTTTATTTTCGAAAGAAAATGATCAAAATCCAATATGGCGGCGATTGCTCCTGAGAAAATGATGTCGATGTCAACATAGATTTTACATGTACACTATCGACGAGTAAACAGACAATTGCAGCGACTGACACTTTGACTTAATATACAGGGCAATACGTTTTCCGACTTCGGACGACGAATTTACGGACGCGCAGAACGTGTTTTTTAAATAATGTTATGGGTATGCCGTGTGTGATCCAATGCATTAATGGCCCCCATGTTAAAATCATTTCCCCGAGAACAGGGAACGACAAAAGTGCAAACAAAAACCAAAACACTATCGAACTTGTATTTTAAATTTAATTATCCTTTAAAATCCATCCAACAATCTATTTAACTCAATAATTGGCGTTATTGCATCTAGGGTCTTTAATAATTATTTTAGCATAGTTAAATAAAGACCCTCATGCCTTCCTATCACTATTTTCAAATGAATTTATGAACTCGATAAACTTTCTGATTCGTCACACGCTACGTCATGTACTCTATGTACATTACTGCTGTTAAAATGAACCGGAGCAGTTTATCAAATAATAGCCGTTGGTAAACTCGGATGCATTTGCAGATATCTGCATACAAACATAATTATGTTTAAACTTGCACAATGCTATTTGTCTATGATAAATGTCCTTATTGTGTACACGAAATAAATTTAATATATAAATACACAAAGAATGGAAAACATTCCATTACACAACAGATACATTAGTGGATAATACCCGTGTACAAAATAGGACGTTCCGAATTCCAGTGTGGTGCTATTTTTACCATCTTTATACGTTACACAGCTCCAAGATTAACGTGAATTATATCGGATAGCAAATATTGCAGATTATTTATGAATTGTGCGATATTTGTATGGCTTGTTGTACATTCTTAAATGTCAAAAGTGTATGCATAGATTTTTTAAAATGCACATTACACGAAATAAGGAAAATGTGATTAATTAACGGAACTCCATAATCATATTATTAATGATGACACTTATATTACATGCTAACATAAAAGTATAATTTGTTAATAGAGTTCCTCGATGAAGTGGTCTGTGGATTTTTTTAAAAATAAGTTATTATTTCCTTGCATAAATGAAAACTATGTCGAGACCAGATAAGTCTTGCGCTTGACCAGATACTTCGTTCTTGGTTATAGGTCATGATACATATTACAGTAAAGAAACCAATTAGACACACAGTATCCTTAACGGAGACGTATTTTCAAATTCCGTGATAACATGAAATACATCAGACACCACTTATAGAAAACGTGTCTGAATAATGATTTTTGCATAATATTGAACAATATAAGAACAAAAATCACCAATTATGATGAAATGAAGTGAACAAAAATATGTTTAATGTGGTAAACAACGTGCCAGATTCGGCATCATTCATCTACAATTAAAATTATAAAAAACTGCATTAAACTATGTGATATAAGGTTTGGGTAAGTTTTAAAGTTATTTCCTTTTGAAATAAACTGGTGTTTTGTGCTTATTTGTGATTTTAGTTGGATTTAATTATAGTTATTGTCATGTTAACGCACATTACGAGTATGAAGATACATTGACTTAAAGATCATTGTAATATAATGGGCATTTTAATTCACTACCGATTTCTAATGATATAATGCGTATAGAGAATACTAGAAATATATACGCTTATTTAGCCACACGTACAACACATAAACCAGAAGCATTGCCGTTTTGAGTTTTCGTGCCGAGAAAGTAAACTTATACATGTATGTTGTAACACCTACCGTGGTATAGAGGCAACATTCACTTCTCTTTTTTAAAATTGCTCTCCTCTTTTTTCGATTTAGTAGTAGAAGTAGCAGTTGAAGAAGTAGTTGTAGTAGTAGTAGTAGTAGTAGTAGTAGTATTTGTAGTAGTAGTAGTAGTAGTAGTAGTAGTAGTAGTAGTAGTAGTAGTAGTAGTAGTAGTAGTAGTAGTAGTAGTAGTAGTAGTAGTAGTAGTAGTAGTAGTAGTAGTAGTAGTAGTAGTAGTAGAATTAGTAGTAGAAGTAGTAGTAGTAGTAGTAGTAGTAGTAGTAGAAGTAGTAGTAGTAATAGTAGTAGTAGTAGTAGTAGTAGTAGTAGTAGTAGTAGTAGTAGTAGTAGTAGTAGTAGTAGTAGTAGAAGTAGTAGTAGTAGTAGTAGAAGTAGTAGTAGTAGTAGTAGTAGTAGTAGTAGTAGTTGTTGTAGTAGTAGAAGTAGTAGTAGTAGTAGAAGTATTAGTAGTAGTAGTAGTAAGAGAAGTAGTAACAGCAGCAACAACAACATGTTATGTTATATCAGAGCCTTGCCTGCTTTGACCAGCTATATATATGCGTACAGAATATTTACACATGTTACGCAAAATTTGATTGGCTGACTAACTCGGTATCTCGAGATAGCAAAAATTCTCTCCTCTTTTGTTTAATGCACTCTGCCTTTATGTTCTGCACCGCTGTTTTTTTAATTGTGCGCCGTTTTTATTATGTCGTGGCCACGAGATAGAAAAAAGAGGAAGAGGAGAGCAATTTAAAAAAACACTCTTTTTTTAATTGTACGCCGCTTTTATTTAGTTTTGCACTCCTCTGTTTTTCTATCTCGTGGTCACGACATAGCTAACTCGTGGCCACGAGACAGAAAAAAGAGGAGAACAATTTAAAAATAGAGAAGTGAATGTCACCTCTGTGTCACCGTATTTACCCGCCATTGACTATTTGTTTTATTTTCGAAAGTAAACGCGAATATAGTTTACAAAGAGTGTTCAATATTCAGTACGGTGTTCTAACTTGATAATGCGAGTATGCTGATGAGCTACAATATGTGTGTTAAGGTTCTTACATGCAACTTATAGATAAAGAATAAAAACTTTTGACATTGAAAGTTTATATCATCATTGATTTAATTTCTTCTCAACTTATTGAAGATCCGCTACTCGATAAACGATGGGTGCATGTATATATATTATACAAGTATAGTAATCTTGAATCTTAGCGCGATACCGAAACAAAACAAAAAAGAAATACTTGTATTGTTGCTTTTTCTAAGTGTTACTTTACTCTTCAGTCTTCATCGAACCACTCATTCATTTGTAATAACAAGGTAATATGGATGTAACGTTACACAAGAAACATCCATACATTTATTTTATAAACCGAAATGATGTGAAATAAATGCAATATTAAGAAGTAAAGCGATAGTTTAATTCATAGTGTTGCTTATAAAAATGCTTACATTGAAACTAAAGTAACACATTTATCATCAAAGCTTTGAATCAAGTAAAACTAAATCAAAATAAATTATTTATAAATTCATTGACTAACAGTAATTCCAATGCTTCAAAAAAATCGGGTTCAATTTTCCTTAGCAAAACAAAAGTAACTACAAGAAATTGTTTTAAATTAGGACCGCATTATGGTTTTGAATGCATTCAATATTCACAAGTTTCTTCACATGTATACATTTCACATGTCGATATATAGCAATCGGCAAAACACAATAATGTACGCAACATTATAAATGCATGAATAAATCTATACAAAATAATCACCATTCTAAACACACAATTCGGAAAACAAAAAAAAAACAAATGGTGTAAAATAAAACACTCAACAATATTTAACAATAAACAAAACACATTTACGTGTATTATGTTCAAGAAAAACTAAATAATTAGGTGAACAGTTTGATTTAATTTGCAAATTACAATGTAGGTCAGTATGAGAGTACTATGCAATTAAGTGCAACATACGCTTTTGTGAACTTGAAAGAATAACACGTTTTTTATCTAAATCCTTGTCACTACCTTAGTCATAAGAATTTCCATGACGACCGCAGCGGTGGCCAGACTGAGTAGGTTGTTGTCAAGCATTTCAATCAGCTTCCCCACTACGTACAGGTACTTCAAGTCAATCGTAGTCTCAATCCTTCCCTACGGGTGGGAGACATAAACGCTTCGAGCGGACACAGAACGCAGGGCACAGGCATTTAACACAAATGTCTCCGAAGACTGCTCCGCATCTCATAGACGTAACACAAGACCAACGAGTACGCCGGAACATGACTCCAGCACTTTTGTCCCACAAAAACCCCTACTGGCGACCGGCAAACGACGAAAGCTGGCTTGGTTTGGACACGTCACCAGACACGAGTCTCTGTGCAAGACTGTTTTCCAGGACACGCTAGAGGGAGGTCGACGTCGAGGCCGTCAGAAAAAAAATTGGATAATGTAAAAGAGTGGAAAGGATCAATTACTCTCAGCAGCACACAGCAAACCTGACTGGAGGAGGATTTATGTATTGTCGTACCTCATGTCCCCCGGGCTTGATGATGATGTGGACTGTTCTGAGATTTTTGGTCAAAACGGGTTACATGGACAAAATTGAGTTATTAACATTTTCTGAAAGCTACATGTATGGTGCATACGGTAAAATTAAGATGTTTGCAAATTGTATCAGTTTAAGGTTAAAAGGGCTGATTTAGAAATGCCTATTAAAACACACAAAAAAACATTTCTTGATTTATTTTCATGTCAATAAATTATGTTTATACGTTTTTAATACGTCTACAAGAGAATGAAAAAATCAGTAACATATGCTGTTATTATATGATATACGTAATACTTTTCAAGAATTAGAAAACATTAATAACATTTTAAAATGTCTATTGTTTACCATGGAAACACCTTAAATAATTCAAACTATTGAAATTTTGTGTATGAAATGCATTTTTTAACTATTTTTTGTTTAATAAATGATATATTGAAAAAACATTCTAATATACCTTATGCAGATTCAAAGTCATAGTGACTATCTCAAAAGATATAGACTCTTGTGGTTATTTGCTCTAAATTCGTTTGCAGTACATTTGGATCGGATAAGATTACCTACAACTACCAAAAATATCATTTTAACAAATTAAATGACATTACAAAATATGTTAAACAAACTGCACCATTATATTTAAAAATTTGAATGCACTGTTTTCCAAAAATCATCAGGGATTGTTCACAACGAATCTCAATAGTTTAATTGTACTGTAACCATGGAAGCCAAAATCTATACACAACATTATTTATTTGAAAGCGGTGAAAATAAAATAATGCATTTAAAAGACGTGAACGTTAAATATTATGTTCATTTAACCTTGTACAAAAACGACAAAACACAATGCTATTACAAATTGCATTTTTAAATCTTAGCAATTCAGATTTAATTATAATTCAAGTATTATATACATCTTTATAAAATTAAAACAGATCCCATTTAATTAAGTACATACATAGACAAACATAATGTTCTCAGATTTGTTCAATGTTCATCTAATTGTACAATTAATTTACAATTAATTTACACATGGCTATCTTAAAACCTATTTAACTACAATACATTCAGGAATCATCAATTTTTTAGTGTTAGTTGCATGGCAATGATCACAACTTTGTGGTCACCATGGTTACCATTGTTAAAATTAAAAATGCATACAGATGTTTTAAGTTGACATATAATATTAGAATGGAATTAAAATTATAAAAACTGCATAATAAAATGAGTATATGAAAAAAAATTCTTATTCATTAAAACATATTCCATAAATATAAGTAAGGTCTCGAGACAGTTAACTCTGAAATCTACAATTGTTGCAGCACATTATCATAGACTTATGATTTGAAAATATTACAGCAACTAGGTATAATATGAGTTATTAGTCACATATTGTTTGCATTGCTACATCTGCAAGTGGGATAGGCAGGAATAGTTCCTTTTGCACAGCATTCTTATTCATCCTCTTAAAGGACATGGATTGAGCAGAGAGGCGTAGTGTTTCCTGTTGGATTGGTATACAATAGGTAATGAAACTTCTTCCCAAGAAGGTCAGGCATTAATTAACATCTTCTGCACATTGACCCTGTCTTGCTTTTTATCTTCCAGCTGGCATGCCCGATGTTATTCAGTGTAAATGTAAAACAAAAATGAGATCAGTTTTCATGAAATTAAACAAATTAAGTTCATTATGCTGCTAATTGGCAACTTTAAATTTAAATTGCAATTTCACTTTTTTTAAAGTGACAAACAATGAGTATAGGGGAATTTCCTGATAGGGATTTATCCAAAACAAAACTGTTATTTTTTAAACAAATCTAGGTGGGGTATATAAATAATTAAGTGATATAATTTCACAATCAAGTATAATAAAACAAATAAGAACTTCATGTATTAACTTAATGTAAATCAAATATAAGGAACTGGAAAATTTCACTGTCGCCATTTTTACTTTCGTTTCAGTTGTAAATATATTATTTTTTGTAAATATGGTGGACATTTAACCATAAAAAGAAATTTGATTAAAATAATAATACTTACCTTTACAAAGACGAGTTAAATCTGAACATTATTATTAGCATCGAGCTGAAATAGGTATCAACACGTGTTGAATCAAAGTGCTGAAGGCGCTGTAGGTTCTCGCTTTTGTATAAATTTGCACGCAACTTAGCTTAAAAAAAATATGTTATAGCTTTTTATATTGTATGTTTTTAATGAATACAACCAATTCAAATTTATAAAGAGTGTATCTTAAAGCACAGGTCCAGATGTTTGTTTTTTAATTATTAATAAAAAATATAATTTAAGCTTCATTTTCGGAAAACATATGCATAAATTGTCGGCCCAGTAACAGAGACTCTCTTTAAACGAAAAACATTATAAAATCAGAAATGTCGTCCTTGATAAGCTTGTGCGCATTGCACAGGCTAATCAGTATGCAGAGACTAATCTTATTTGATATGCATTAAGCCCGTTTTCCCTTAAAGCAGCCAATACGTACACATTTCAATGATAAACACAAGCCTGGCCAACCTCGTCTTACAAGCTGTTAAACACTATAAGTCATATGCACCCACTACAGTTTACCTACCAGTGGTAAACTATAAAAAGACAAATGTGGTGGTTATCTTTCTTAGCAGACGCTCTTAGCATTAAATGCTAAGCTAATGAAAGACAACCACTGCCTGTTGCAGCATAAATTTTGTCGTCTGCTGTAACATGCAGTGGTTGTCTTTCCATAGCCTAGCTAAGGCTTCTAAGGGCATACTGATTTGCAAAATATGCTCTGTAACATAAGTGTGAGCTAACGCTTACATTAAAAAGTGTGTGTAGCTATGGCCAAATTCGTTAAGGGGAGTAACAAGTCAGCTCATTGAAATAATCGGTGGCCGACTTTGGTAAAAGAGAAGTAATAACTCAGCTAATTGACATTAAAAGGTCAAAATCAACTATTTTTTTGCTAAAAAATTATTTCAAGTACTAGTCTGTGCCGATATTTATATTTATTAAATAAGATAAAACATATTACAGCAACTAGGTATAATATGAGTTATTAGTCACATATTGTTTGACTTGCTACATCTGTAAGTGGGATAGGCAGGAATAGTTCCTTTTGCACAGCATTCTTATTCTTCCTCTTAAAGGACATGCATTGAGCAGAGAGGCGTAGTGTTTCCTGTTGGAATGGTATACAATAGGTAATGAAACTTCTTCCCAAGAAGGTCAGGCATTAATTGACATCTTCTGCACATTGACCCTGTCTTGCTTTTTATCTTCCAGCTGGCATGACCGATGTTATTCAGTGTTAATGTAAAACAAAAATGAGATCAGTTTTCATGAAATTAAGCAAATTAAGTTCATTATGCTGCTAATTGGCAACTTTAAATTTAAATTGCAATTTCAATTTTTTAAAGTGACAAACAATGAGTATAGGGGAATTTCCTGATAGGGATTTATCCAAAACAAAACTGTTATTTTTTTAAACAAATCTAGATGGGAAATATAAATAATTAAGTGATACAATTTCACAATCAAGTATAATAAAACAAATAAGAACTTAATGTATTAACTTAATGTAAATCAAATATAAGGAACTGGAAAATGTCACTGTCGCCATTTTTACTTTCGTTTCAGTTGTAAATATATTGTTTTTTGTAAATATGGTGGACATTTAACCATAAAAAGGAAATTTGATTTAAATAATAATACTTACCTTTACAAAGACGAGTTAAATCTGAACATTATTATTAGCATCGAGCTGAAATAGGTATCAACACGTGTTTAATCAAAGTGCTGAAGGCGCTGTAGGTTCTCGCTTTTGTATCAATTCGCACACAACTTAGCTTAAAAAATTATGTTATAGCTTTTTATATTGCATGTTTTAAATGAACACAACCAATTCAAATTTATAAAGAGTGTATCTAAAAGCACAGGTCCAGATGTTTGTTTTTTAATTATTAATAAAAAATATAATTTAAGCTTCATTTACGGAAAACATATGCATAAATTGTCGTCCCAGTAACAGAGACTCTCTTGAAACGAAAAACATTATAAAATCAGAAATGTCGTCCTTGATTAGCTTGTGCGCTTTGCACAGGCTAATCAGTATGCAGAGACTAATCTTATTTGATATGCATTAAGCCCGTTTTCCCTTAAAGCAGCCAATATGTACAAATTTCAATGATAAACACAAGCCTGGCCAACCTCGTCTTACAAGCTGTTAAACACTATTAGTAATATACACCCACTACAGTTTACCTACCAGTGGTAAACTATTAACAGACAAATGTGGTGGTTATCTTTCTTAGCAGACGCTCTTAGCATTAAATGCTAAGCTAATGAAAGACAACCACTGCCTGTTGCAGCATAAATTTTGTCGTCTGCTGCAACATGCAGTGGTTGTCTTTCCATAGCCTAGCTAAGGCTTCTAAGGGCATACTGATTTGCAAAATATGCTCTGTAACATTAGTGTGAGCTAACGCTTACATTAAAAAGTGTGTGTAGCTATGGCCAAATTCGTTAAGGGGAGTAACAAGTCAGCTCATTGAAATAATCGGTGGCCGACTTTGGTAAAAGAGAAGTAATAACTCAGCTAATTGACATTAAAGGGGCCTTTTCACAGATTTTGGCATTTTTTTAACTTATTCAGTAAATGCTTTATATTGATAAATGTAAACATTGGATCATAAAAGCTCCAGTAAAAAATCAAGAAAAAAAATAAAAAAAAGGAAAAGAACATTGCCCGGAGCAGGTTTCGAACCAGTGACCCCTGGAGTCTTGCCAGAGTCCTGAAGTAAAAACGCTTTAGCCTACTGAGCTATTCCGCCGAGTACTTATCGTGACGTATTTTATACCTTATATAAGCAATCTTCGTAGTTTCACAAAATTTAACGACAAAAACAGAACTCTCCAAATTATTCAATCGTTTCGCGTTGCAACGCTTTATAATTTTTAGGTTTTAAAATCGTCAAAAGATGCATATAATGGCTATATTAGAGCATGGTTAATGTTCAGTATTACTGTTTCCTCACAAATATAATAACTAAAACGAAAACTTACGAATCTGAAACAACTTTTTTCAATTTTGTCAATTTACCAAAGCGTGAAAAGATCCCTTTAAAAGATCAAAATCAACTATTTTTTTGCTAAAAAATTCTTTCAAGTACTAGTCTGTGCCGATATTTATGTTTATTAAATAAGATAAAAGGTAAAATCACAGAAAACCTTAGGCAATGTATCAAAATTCAGCGCACGTTAAGCGACGTCATTTGGAATGAGTTTTCTCATTATAACGCTTGCCGAAGTAGTACCAAAAGTCTCAGAACACGACACATGATGATGATGATGATGATGATGATGATGATGATGATGATGATGATGATGATGATGATGATGATAATGATGATGATGATGATGATGATGATGATGATGATGATGATGATGATGATGATGATGATGATGATGATGATGATGATGATGATGATGATGATGATGATGATGATGATGATGATGATGATGATGATGATGATGATGATGATTATAATGATGATGATGATGATGATGATGATGATGATGATGATGATGATGATGATGATGATGATGATGATGATGATGATGATGATGATGATGATGATGATGATGGTGATGATGATGATGATGATGATGATGATGATGATGATGATGATGATGATGATGATGATGATGATGATGATGATGATGATGATGATGATGATGATGATGATGATGATGATGATGATGATGATGATGATGATGATGATGATGATGATGATGATGATGATGATGATGATGATGATGATGATGATGATGATGATGATGATGATGATGATGATGATGATGATGACTTACTTGTATTGAATACAATTTTTAAGGTATCGAAAACGATACAACATCATTATACGTATTAGTATACACTATTAAATGAAGGGAAGTATGTAAACGTCTTCCTAGTAAACAGAACATTCTCCATTGTTCAGGCAGACAGTAATGAAACAATGGCTCATACCAGCGCAGGCACACACACATGCGCAAACAACCTCTCAGGGACCTTTTCACAGATTTTGCCAAGTATTGAATCTTGTCATTAAATGCTTTATAATGATAAATTAAAACATTGGACTAAAAATTCCCAGTATTAAAAAAGAATCCAATGAAACAAAGGGAAAAAAAGTAACCATCAACAGGGCTCGAACAACTGACCCCTGGAGTCCTGGAGTAAAAAGTCTCCCGCCCAGACCACTCGACCATCCATGCTCATGCTATGAGCGGATGTAGTTTTTACCAATATAAGCAATCCTTGTAGTTTCCCAAAATACGACGGCAACAACAGTACTTTCCAAATTATTTAATCGTTTCGTGCTGCAACGCTTTATAATTTTCAGGTTTTCAAATCGTCCAAAGATGCATACAATGAGTATTTTAGAGCATGATAAATGTTTAGTGTTACTATTTATTTCCTCATAAATATCATAACTAAAACGAAAATTTGCGAATGTGAAACAACTTTTTTATTTTTTTTTCAATTTACCAAAACGTGAAAAGGTCCCTTTAACGAGTGTGGATCTTTATTAGGTTATCAATTAGGACCGCATCATAATTTCAAATGCATTCATTATTGCATTCATATATATCAATTGGCAAAACACAATTATTTACACAACATGAGTTTTTTTAATGGTGGTAAATACAATACTCAGCCATCTTGCATTTTACAAAACAACGCGTTTAGTAAGTTTATAAAAAACACAATATGGTGAATCAATTCAATTTCGTGTGCACAATTAGAGTAGAAGTTATAGAACTGAAGGTACATATTATAACGCCAGACGAGATATTATTCAAATATCATAAAACACAAAATGCCGTAAATGAGTTTCAATTGCCAATGAACGTTTACGCCTGGTAAATTTTCCTTAATATCATACGAAAACGCAACCGCTACCACCAAATAATTGTCCCCGTTTAAGGCGACCCAGAAGAACAGTCTGTCGACTTTGTCGACAAAATTAGACTGTACTGACCTTTTTAACTAGTACTTCTTTAATATTCTTGATATGATGTCATACGCATTGATGCAGATTTGAGCTGCCGTGCGTTCGGTCGATTTTTTTATACAATACGCTTATTTCTAATCTGGATGGCATCGTTTCATTACCTATGTTTTCATAGAAGTTGTCTCTAAACTATCCGCTTTCTTCATGTAGTGCATTCGTTTTATATGAGGCATTTGAGTGGAATTTGAAATCAACAAAACATAAAAAATGTCTGTATGTGTTTTACAACCGTTTGGACAACTGTTGTCGTTACTTCATCAAGCAAGTTATTTGCGCCAAAAATGCAGATGCGTGTCTATTATTTTTAAATATGTTTTAATCGGGTAAAAGGTAACCAAACATGAAAGCAGGTTTCAACTCTTTTGTTTTGTAACATATCTTTGGGACAAACCGTAATTTTATCTTGAGCATCACCTGCTTTATTACAAATATATAGGTAAGCTTAATTACAAGAAATAAACTTAAATAACATATTACATACAAATAAAATTGTTACACGTGGTGATCTTTGCAATCTGAAATATCAACAGAACCATTCAAGTATAATGATTTTAAATGTTGAAATAGGGCGGACAACACTCAGAATATAGCAATCAGCATTACATTTAGTGCACGTTATTTCGTAAATACCAGCATACTGGTCTTATTCTTTTCTAATTATATTAAGTATATTTGATGGATGGATCATTTAAAAATTATTACTTTATCTCGATGCATCAAAAGTTGTTGAATTATCAACCGACAATTTTCGGAAATGGTCCTTGGTGTATGAAGAGAAGATCTTTAGATGGCTCCCTGAAACCCGTTGGGATCAAGCCCGGGACCACATAATTGTTAGACAGACACTCTTTCCATTTTGCTACCGCGAACGTAGATCGTTCTTTGCTATATCGCTGGAGCTACGCTGTCCGCATGTGGCATAACAACCATTTTTGCGGGTCATATATTGTTTATAGCTGTCGCTCATGATACATTAAGAAAAAGCCATAAGAACATTTTCGTGAGCATCTCTTTCCCTGCCCATCCGACAATATTACAATATTCCAATATTCCAGCACAATTTAGGTAGGTAGAAATTAAATACATGAATTGTAAGATTACTTGTGTGTGATGTTTTCCAAATCTCTGGCGTTACTGCAGATTTTTTTTTATAAATGAACCACGGTCTGGGAAAACCGAGTTCAATACATGTGCAAAAGTGTCGTCACAGATTAGCTTTGCAATCCGCAAAAACAAATCCGGGACAACACTTTCCGCTTTACGGATATTTTCATCCCTTCTAAATTCTCTTTCAAAAAAAAAACACCATTATAGGCGGAAAGTGTCGGCCACGATTAGCCTGTGCGGACTGCATCGGCTATTTTGGGAAGAAACTTTACGCACATGCATTAAGCCCCGTTTGCTTAGAGCACGGCTCAAAAATATGACCTTCTTACATACCAATTGTTCACATAGAATGATCTCTCCTTCAAATACCTTAAATAATTACAAACACTGAGCAGTTCTTATCACCATTTTGTACTTAGTGATAATACTCCAACTCCTGTACTTAGGAGACTAGAGTCATAATATTTAATGAGGATAAACAATTCCTCTAACATATTTTGACATTTACATTAGTCTGCATTAACTGCATGTCCTTTCAGCACAGTGGTTGGTATACACGCTTCTCACCAAGGCGATCCGGCTTCAATCCCAGACTCAGTTGTTGGCATGATCCGAGTGATTTAGTTTCTTAACTATATTGTAAACGTTTGTTTTATAATGCAGAACTGTTAGATAGAATTAAAAACATGATATTGAAGCGATAGATGCGGAATGTTATGTCCGTAACATTTAAAACATAAATAAATAATTTATTTATTAAAAAAATAACGTTGAAATAAAATGAACAGATGTTTAATGCTATATGCCTATGACCACGCTGATCACGAATGCGTTGGAATTGTTAAGATATCTACAGCCGTTCAAAAGTTATCCTTTTTTTAAATAAATAAATAAATTTATAAGTATTGCGCCTTTTGGACGCCGTGATATGAATTAATTGATGGTTACAGACGATGGTGCCCTTAATTGGCAGTTAATCTTATGTAAATATAAATGAGCCGTGCTCTGTGAAAAAGGGGTTAAATGCATGTACGTTAAGTGTCGTCCCATATTAGCCTGTTCAGTGTGCACAGGTTATTCAGGGATGACACCTTTAAACTGGATACTTATGCGAAAATAATGACGTCATGACATTAAAACAAGGCGGAAACGTTTCGTCAATGATTAGCCTGTGCGCAATGCACAGGCTAATCAGGGAGGATACTATACGAACATGCAATAGATCTAAACATATTTTTTTTGTATAGATCTTCGTCTTGAGTGTTGCAGAGTCATATATAACCCAACTGACCAGAGGCCTTACATACAGGGTGCAGAATAACGTAACTTTGTTGGGTTCCCATTTAAACGTTAATGGATGTAAACACACCGGTAAGTGCTGCTTTTTTTAAATTACTTTTTAAAACAATTTTTCTTAAGAATTTCAACTTGTGCAGAAAATACATAGTTTTATGCTGCTTATGGCAATTTGAAATACATCAGAATTACTTTATTTGATAAGAATGTGTTCGTGTTCAAAAATTCTATGTGTACTGCATTCATTTATACGGTTGTGCAATGTGCTATTTGTTCAACGATTTCAGACATATTCAATGATTTATTCTTATACCTAAGGTATCTGCACAAACTGCAAGAAATACTGTCTTTTATGCACGAACGATTTTTGCAAATGTATTTCAACAACTTGAGAACTATAAAATAACGTTCTTAACGGTTTATTTACACTCTGTCCAGCCCATGTAAAATCCGGGAAACCCTGTTGATGCTGCACCCTGTATACGTACAACACCGTGTCACCTTATTTTCAGAATCACACATTTATTAAAGGTGTAGAATAAATCTAATATATATTACCAATATACAAAATCAATCAAGCATATGTTTTTAATATATTATGAAATAAGCAATATGTCAAATGGTGTTAACGATAATAGTTTTCGTCGGCATTTTGCTGCTGGTGGCATTCGGATTTCGTCAGCATCGACCCCTAGCTTCCAAACAATTTGGTGCCTTGTGTTGCCTTACAGCAAAGCAGACTCCTCAGCTCCGCGCGGAACCTCGAGCCGCTGAACACGTAGATGGCAAAGTTGAAGGTGGCGTTCAAGAAGCTGACCAGAACGGCAACATCGGAAAGGAAATAAATGTACTCGGCCGTGTAAGGATCATTTCACTTGAGCGCCCGGAGCTTCTCCTTCTGGTAGGAGATGAACAAAGAAATGACTGTCACCGGTGTCATCGTGAGGAAGAACAGCACGCACAGGGCAATCCTCACTATATACAACTATGTTGAAAGGGCTGTTGTCGACATAGCGAATAGCGCGTATGTGGGGCATTTGATGGCACTGATTTTTGAGAAGAGCAAATATATAAGCCAAGTGATTTAGTACGTTGTTATTTCTGTATTTATTCTATGTATGTGATGTGTTGCTTTGTTAATTTGCGTGCGTATGTGAGCCAAGTCATGTAATTGCGGATTGCGCCAGTAAAGTGAAACTGAAAGCATCAGGCTCGTGAAAGCAAAAGGAAAGTAGAAGTGGATGTGGAAAGTAGTTCGAAGCAGATTTCGTATTGTGTTTTGAGTGATTTGTTATTGAGCGGTGATGATTAGCGCAAGAGATAACTGAATGTATGTTGTGTGCACTGTAATGTAGCGTAACTGCACTTGCGAAGAGTTGCGTATGCGGACGTTGTGGGCATGCGCGTATGTCTGGTTAATTATGGTAATTTTCACTAAAGTATAGTCGCTGCATTGGCACGATTGGCTGATTTATGGTGAAATCACACTAAGATATTTGCTTCACGTGGTGATTGTCGAAAGTAGTGCCTATTTGTAGCGAGTTCTCTTTCTCTTCTGGATGAAAAGCCATTTCGCGATCGCGCCCATTCCTTTAGTGGTTATCAACTGTTTCCTAAGTGTGTCTGCACCATGTATTTCATTGGTAGCGACGTTGACAGACGAGAGTTTGTGGTGCATTTATTGAAGTGAAGGGATTTTGTCGAAATCTCACTGACTAATCCACGAGTTCGCTCGCTTGATTTTGGGCGAATGGGATTTTCTTAGAAGCTGCGTTATTTACGTTTTTGATTTCATCTTTCGGAATAAGATCGATTGATCTTTAAAACTGATACCAGCCTTGCACACTCTGATGCAAAGAAAAGGCAATACATAAACGTCGGCTGTTCCATATTTGGGAATTAGATGCAGTGTCAACTAAGTAATAACTGCGTAAATATACTCTTGACCAGTCAGGCAACCCCAAATCGTATACTGACCGAAGCCGCATACAGTTTGAGGCTGCCCTGCTGGTCACTATTGGGGTTTCTCATTTACCCAGAGTGTACTAAACATTTTGTCCTGGGTATAAATCAGTGTATAATCAACGATTTTAATAGCAATCAATGTCGGTTGCTCTTTTAAAGTGATATTATAGTTGTTTATTTTTGGTGTTTTCACTTCATACACATGTATATTTGTTAATGCAGCATCAACATACTAAAACAACATCCCGGAAAGTAAATAATAATGCATTTGAATATCAACCGTACTTTGTGAATCTCAATTAAGTTTTAGTGCAGATTCTTTCATACGACACAAAGACACTCTTTTCTATTACGGATCATTTCGGCTTAGAGGACTGGGTGAGTCATGTAAAATATCGAATATAATTTATATATTTTTTAATAAACAACTGGTAGCAAGATGAGTTGCAGATACTTGGTCTATTACAACCTTTTAACTAACTCTTTTGACCAGTTAATTCTTTTCAGCTCAATTCATCAGTGAAAAATGCCCATAATATCACTTTAAAGAACACACTGATAATAACGTCGTCAGAGATTCGAAACTAACGACCGCGTTGTAGAACATCGGGCCAAGACTCACCCATGGAAACCATTCGGCAAACCTATTTTGCTTTTCGAGTTAAAACTCGAAACACCTGCATTAGATATGAGTCGCATAATGTGCGTAAAGCGTCGTCCCAGATTAGCGTGTGCAATAAGCCATGTTTCCTATCATGCGACCCTCGTATATCTATATATCAGCTGTCAAGAAATCCTTATCAGGAAGTACTGCATCAGCACAATTCATTTGAAAGACAAATTGAGCCTCGCTCTGGGAAAACACATGTGCATGTCCTTTCAGCGCAATGGTTGGTATACACGCTTCTCACCAAGGCGATCCGGTTTCAATCCCAGACCGAGTTGTTGGCATGATGCGAGTGATTTAGTTTCTTAACTATATTGTAAACGTTTGTTTTATAATGCAGAACTGTTGGATAGAATTAAGAACATGATATTGAAGCGATAGATGCGGAATGTTATGTCCGTAACATTTAAAACATACATAAATAATTTATTTATTAAAAAAATAACGTTGAAATAAAATAAACAGATGTTTAATGCTATATGCTTATGACCACGCTGATCACGAATTCGTTGGAATTTTTAAGATATCTACAGCCGTTCAAAAGTTAGTAATTTTTAAAAATTAAATAAATAAATACATATGTATCATATTTATTTATCATATCTATTTATAGATCTTTGTCTTGAGTGTTGTAGAGTCATATAACAAAAATGACCATAAGCCTTTCCAATATCAGAGCAGAATTGTCGTTCCTTTCTATCACATACAATCTCTGCCATCACAAGAAAATACTACCAGATTTGGTAGAATTTAAATGGCAAAATTGAAGGTGGCGTTTAAGTAGCTGACCAGGGTGGCAATATCGCAAAGGAACTGAAAGTACTGGGTGTCATACCAGGCCGTGTAAATATCAACTGACATGAGCGCCTGGAGTTTCTCAATCTGGTAGGGGACGTACACACTACAGACTAACACTGGTGTCATCGTGACGAGGAACAGCACCAACAGCCCAATCAATAGAATCGAAACAGCATGATTCAGTTCGAAGTCATATATTTGTTAAGTTATTAATCCTGTAGCAGATTGATCCCCACTTGAATTAATTCGTTGAATTCCAGAAGTGGTACGGCGAGGTTGAATACTTCAGAATGTGTGTACGATAGTTCATATGTAGAGCTCTGAAAATGATGCCGTTTGTGAGCAAAAAACGAAGTAATGCGCCTTTTGGACGCCGATATATAAATTAACTGATCTTTACAGACGACGGTTCCCTTAATTGGCAGTTAATCTTATGTAAATATAAATGAGCCGTGGTCTGTGAAAAAGGGGTTAAATGCATGTGCGTTAAGTGTCGTCCCATATTAGCCTGTTCAGTGTGCACAGGTTATTCAGGGATGACACATTCCGCTTAAATGATATTTTTCATTTAAAACAAGATCTTCGTTGCAACAAAACAGTTTAGGCGGAAAGTGTCTTCCTTGATTAGCCTGTGCGTACTAAACATGCTAATGTTGGACAATACTTTACGCACACGCACTTAAGCACCTTTTTTCACAAATGGCGACTAAATAAGAAATTGACTTACTACAAAAATGGCGTATGCACATAACACGGTGACGAAATTGTAGATAAAATTACTAGGCTGTTTGTCACCGCCACCAAGGAAACCGCATATTCATGCATTCTATACATAGATTGTGACGTCACTACGTTATTGTAAGACCGGTGAGTACACAATGCATATTCATGTGAACTACGTCGTGCTTCATCGGCTATATCCGGACTCCTCCGTAAGCAATAAATCGTCTGCTGATCAAGAGTGGAGAACTACGTCGTGATTCCGAAGCTGCCCAAGCCAATCTCGCGTTCGCTCGTAAATATTTGGATATCGTAGCCGTATCGTAGTACTGTCTTAGTTGGGTATATTAAGTAACTTCTCAATGCGTTTTATTGTATCTTTATTTTCCAGTGAAATCATTGACGACGAAGCGTCCGGTGAAATGTCTACGTCTACGTTTGAAAACGATTGAAAACACGGTGACAATATTGTAGAATCGGAAAAATATGGGGGGGGGCACATAATAGCTCATGCGCAGTATGCTACCAGATAATCACCGTAAAATTTATTTACATTTAGCTGGTCGTTTATTTTTATAAAAAAGGTTACGGTATTGAAATTATCGTAGGTTCAATACTCAACATTATCAGTGTTTTTTATTGTATTGTCTGTATTGATCAAGACCAACAAAACATCCCGAATTTAATGCTAATCTTGATGGTGTGGCGGATTTAAGTCAGACGTGGAAATTGTTGTCAGCACTAAGTTACTATAGGGGTTAATCCGGGAGGACACTTTACGCACATGCGTCAAGCTCAGTTTTCCCATAACGAGGTCCTCTTAGATTATCAGCGACATAATGTTTTTAAAAATAATATAGAGGGCATTTTTTTGATTTTATAGAATATCGTCTTTTAATCACGAGCGATCATAGAAAATACTCTTTTCACGAGTGATGCGACCACGAGTGAGAAAAAAAAGATTTCAGGAAAATTAAAATCGATATTTGAACGAATCCAGCAAATTTTCTTTTCAGTTTATGCTTCCAAATGATTATTTCTGTATTTAAACTGGATACTTATGCGAACATAATGACGTCATGACATTAAAACAACGGTATTTCACAGTTAAACAGTGAAAGTAATCAATATTTTTTTACTGTTAATTTCTGTTTGAAACAGTGAATTATAAGTTTGAATTCACTGATATTTCTCTATAAATCACCGAAAAGCATAACATAAATTGTATTACAAAAAAATATTATCCAGCGATTTGTAACGTGACTGCTCATAGTTTTAAAGTCATAGAGTTAGATTTAGCTGACTTGAACATAATGAGAGTGGATCCCAAATATGAGTCATTCTTGAAAAACAGGGCTTAATGCATGTGCGCAAAGTGTCGTCCCAGATAAGCCTGTAAAAGTTATCATTTAAAGCAAGTCTGTTCTAAAAATAAATTCAATTCAGGCGGAAACGTTTCGTCAATGATAAGCCTATGCGCAATGCACAGGCTAATCAGGGAGGATACTATACGCACATGCAATAGATCTAAACATATTTATTTATAGATCTTCGTCTTGAGTGTTGCAGAGTCATAAATAACCCAACTGACCAGAGGCCTTACATACAGGGTGAAGAATAACGTAACTTTGTTGGGTTCCCATTTAAACGTTAATGGATGTAGACACACCGGTAAGTGTTGCTTTTTTTCAAAATTACTTTTTAAAACAATTTTTCTTAATAATTTCAACTTAAGCAGAGAAGACATATTTTTATGCTGCTTATGGCAATTTGAAATACTTCAGAATTACATGATTTGTTCTTTTACCTAAGGTTCCTGCACAAACTGCAAGAAATACTGTCTTTTATGCACTTACGATTTTTGCAAATGTATTTCAACAACTTGATAACTATAAAATAACGTTCTTAACGGGGTATTTACACTCTGTCCAGCCCATGTAAAATCCGGGAAACCCTGTTGATTCTGCACCCTGTTTACGTACAACACCGTGTCACCTTATTTTCAGAATCACACATTTATTAAAGGTGTAGAATAAATCTAATATATATAACCAATATACAAAATCAATCCAGCATATGTGTTTAATATTATGAAATGCAATTATGTCAAATGGTGTTAACGATAGCAGTTTTCGTCGGCATTTTGCTGCTGGTGGCATTAAGATTTCGTCTGCATCGGCCCCTAGCTTCCAAACAATCTGGTGCCTTGTGTTGCCTTACAGCAAAGCAGGGTCCTCAGCTCTGCGCGGAACCTCGAGCCGCTGAACACGTAGATGGCAAAGTTGAAGGTGGCGTTGAAGTAGCTGTCCAGAATGGCAATTTCGTTAAGGAACACATAGTACTGGATCTCATAATAGGCCGTGTAAGGATCGTTTGACATGAGCGCCTGGAGCTTCTCCTCCTGGTAGGGGCCGTACAAAGCAAAGACTGACACCGGTGTAATCGTGAGGAGGAACAGCGCGCACAGGGCAATCATCAATATGGACAATGGACGCGTGTCGCGTGCCTGACCGGAACTGTTCATCCGCTGACGTATTGAGCGGGAGCGCGCGAGCTGCACTACGATGATGACGTTGCCAATGAGTAGCAGCGGAAACGGCGCGCCGAAAGTTAACGTAAAGTCGATCCATACATAAACGTAGCTATATAGGTCTAGATACTCCTTCGTGGACGTATCGCACGTCCAGCCCGTGTATTCATTCACATCAAATATCACGAGTACTGTTATATTAATTCCGAACACGGCTGGCACAATGGAGATGATGATCATACCAGCGTTGTGTGGGGAAAAGCCCAGTCTCACTTTATGCGGGAACACCACGCAAGCTGTTCTCTCGAACGTGACGACCACGATCAGCAACGATGAGAGGTGGATGCAGCAGTATGTAAGGTAGGCTATCGCTTTACAACCGGGGCTACTCAGCGACCGGATATCAACGCCCCAGGTCCAAAACACCCATTTTGGCGGAAGTGCGCTGAACAACAAGAGCGTATCGGAAAGCGCCAGAGCAAACAAGAACACCGCCGTTGACGTCATCTTCTTCTGACGAAGCAGCACGATAATAGTCAGAGCGTTTCCGATCGTTCCAATTGAAAAAGGAATCGGCGCAATCACCCTCCAGAGCAGCACTTTCGTGTCTCTATAGTAACTGCCTATAGAGTAAGGCTTCCATCCGGAAACGTTTGATGACGTTGCGTTAAACGTCTCCTGTTCCGTAACGTTTATCAATGTCACATTACTAGAAAACTTTGTGGTTGCATCCATATTTTCCTAAGTTTCGATTTTTACGTTCAAAACTCCTTTTCTTAAACAAGTTTTATGATTTTATTATTATCGCGCCACTTTTTATTTTCCGTCAGGCCCCTGTGTTATTCTATATCTGATCTGAAGGGACTCCTCTGAGCAAGTACTGGTGTATTTTCATAAATCCTCACCAAATAGCGGATCTGGTTCTGCCTAGATAAGTCTTTTAACTGTTATTCGCCTGATGGCTATGTCACATATGTTTAGGTTATTAATATTAGTATTAATTAGGTAATAAGTCAAAAGTAAACTTGTTCAGTGAGGGAACAGATAAAGCACACATTCTCTTGGATCAATTTAGTTCCGTATTCACAAGGAGAGACAAACGCGTATTACTACCATCAGAAAAACAGTATAAACCAAGTTACCTCCCTTAAACATAACAACACCCGGAATAGAGAAATTATTAACATCACTGAAAGTCGCTAAAGCAGTCGGTCCAGACAATATTCCAAATATAATATTGAAAACCTGTGCTAAACAACTCGCATCTAGAATACGCCAAATCTTCCAAACATCAGTAGGCAGTGGCGAACTAACATACGACTGGGTTAATGCTAATGTCACACCGGTATTCAAATCAGGGGACGTACACCTCGCCGAAAACTACAGGCCAGTATCATTAACACCCGTACTGTGTAAAAATCTTGAATATATCATGTGTAAGCACTTACTAAACCATCTCGAGAGAAATAATATTCTTACAAACCTGAATCACGGATTTCGATCAGGATTCTCGTGCGAAACTCAACTACTAGTAACTATGAATGACTTATTACATTTCTACGATGAAGGCATACAAACAGACGTCATTATACTAGATTTTTCCAAGGCATTTGATACCGTGCAACACGACGAACTTTTATACAAGCTGGAATGCTTTGGCATAACCGGAACAATCCATACATGGCTCAAAACTTTTCTCACAAAACAATTTATGCAAGTTGTAGTAGACGGCGAAGTCACCCAGAAGTCCACAGTGGACTCCGGTGTCCCTCAAGGCACGGTACTTGGACCCCTTATGTTTTTATGTCACATAAACGACCTGCCACTTTTCAGTCAAATCACAAGTGCGCCTTTTTGCGGACGATTGCCTGTTATATCGGAAAATATAAACTCAGAAAGACTTTATCATCCTATAGAATGACTTAAAAGAACTTGAAAAATGGACTGATAAATGGGGCATGCGTTTTAACGCGAAGAAATGTTACGTAATGTCAATTAAGAACAAGACTCCACACTTGTATTCCCTATGTGACCATATTCTTAAACAAGTGCCCGATAATCCATACTTGGGACTAACCCTATCTGAAGATCTAACTAGGTCAACTCACATAAGTAAATTGACAAATAAAGCGAACTCGACAATGGCTCTACTGCGTAATTACTTAAAGAACTGCCCTATAGATTGTAGGAAAACAGCGTACCTAGCGCTAGTAAGATCCGGTCTGGTCTACGGCTCTACAATTTGGGATCCTTAATTAACTCGTGACATTGATAAAATTGAACAAATGCAATAACAAGCTGCCCGTTTCATAACTGGAGACTACAAATCAAGAACGGCAGGCAGCGTTACCAACATGTTCAAGCAACTAAAATTACCACCTCTACAAGAACGGCGTAAAATCAACCGTCTAGTGTTGCTCTACAAAGTGGCCGAGGGGCTGGTGCCATCTATACCAGCAACCGATTACTTGAAACCAGCAAAGTTTAAAAGGCAAATTAAGGCAAAACAATATAGTGTCTGTGTTACATCAAATATAATATATAAACAAGTGATAAATAAAGACAGAGGTTTTGTCGTGAAAAACTCAAACAGTAATCAATACAAAAACTCATTCTTTGTGAAAACCATCATAGAGTGGAACCACCTGGACAGTAGAGTGGTCCACGCAGAGACAGATGAGGGCTTTAAGTCTGCCCTTCATTTCGACTAGGCGCACTCCCCGGTGTACTACGCCGTAACTGGCCCTTCACCGTACCAAGCAGAAGCAGAAGCAGACGTAATATAATGGGGGAAGGCTTAATCATCTCAAACTGTTATGTTTGTGTTCGAAATGTTAAAACATTACATTAGAAATAATTGCTTGAAAAACTGATTAATAATGCAGGAATAATTGGAATCGAATCAGAAGCAAATCAGAAGGGAATGTAGTTTTCCACAAATTAACATTTATCACTTATTTTGGAGCGGCACATATAAAATGGTGATTATGGAAGCTTTCAGTAAAATTACTAGGCTGTTTGTCACCGCCAACTAGGAAACCGCATATTCATGCATTCTATACATAGATGGTGACGTCACTACGTTATTGTAAGACCGGTGTGTACACAATGCATATTCATGTGAACTACGTCGTGCTTCATCGGCTATATCCGGACTCCTCCGTTAGCAATAAATCGTCTGCTGATCAAGAGTGGAGAACTACGTCGTGATTCCGAAGCTGCCCAAGCCAATCTCGCGTTCGCTCGTAAATATTTGGATATCGTAGCCGTATCGTAGTACTGTCTTAGTCGGGTATATAAAGTAACTTCTCAATGCGTTTTATTGTATCTTTAATTTCCAGTGAAATCAGTGACGACGCAGCGTCCGGTGAAATGTCTACGTCTACGTTTGAAAACGATTGACTGACATAAACAACATGGTATTTCAGTTCTAGAAATTCTCAATATTACAATACATATACCAAGTACATGCTCATGTAAATTGGACATGTGACAATGTAATTAATAAATTATAAACAATATTTTGGTTTGTTTTACTTATAATCTGTTGCTGCTTGCAAAATAAATCACAAAGTTTCACCAGCATCAAAATTGCCGAAAAAAAAACGTAATCGTTAACACTATTTTACATAATTGCTTATTTCATAATATTAAGCACATATGGTGGATTGATTTTGGATATTGGTAATTGATATTAGATTGATTATACGCCTTTAATAAATGTGTGATTCTGAAAATAATGTGACACGGTGTTGTACGTATACAGGGTGCAGAATCAACGGGATTTCCCGGGCTGGACAGAATGTAATTACGCCGTTTAGGACGTTATTTTTGCAAATATCTCAAGTTGTTGAAATACATTTGCAAAAATCGTTGGTGACAGTACTTCTTGCAGTCTGTGCAGATACTTTAGGTATAAGAATAAATCATTGAATATGCCTGAAATCGTTGAAAATTTTCACATTTCATTTTTGATTTCATTGGCTTCGAAGGGGCGCAGTAGGGGCATAATAAATTGTGTTTCACAAACACAGCTCTCTTTTTAAAATGTTTTTTTTCTTATTCCTGAGGATCAAATGATTGGGTGTATATTTTTTTTTGGCCTGTCTGTCTGTCTTTCTGTCTGTCTGTCTGTCTGTCATTCTGTCCCAAAACCTTTACCTTGATGGAGTTAAGGTTAAAGTTTTGCTATAACGTTTGTAATATTGAAGATAGCAACTTGCTAATTTGTTATGCTTTTGTATCTCACGGAGCTGCACATTTTGAGTGGTGAAAAGTGAAGGTCTTCCTTCAAGGTCAAAGGTCAAATATATTGCTTTAAAGCGGCGCAATAGGGGGCGTTGTGTTCTGACAAACACATCTCTTGTTTATATATGTGTTGCCATAGCAACCATAAGTTTTTGACGTATGAACAATGAAATGACATGCATAATCTCCATATTGCCATCTATCCATGTTTCAAGTTTCATGAAAAAATATGAATAACTTTTAAAATTATCGACGGATCCAGAAAAGTGTGAAAGTCAGACTGACAGACTCACAGACACACAGAGCGCAAACCATAAGTCCCCTCCGGTTTCACCGTTAGGGGACAACAAGCTAGCTCTATCATTAATCAACCTCATCTGCCTAAGTACATTATGCAGTGAACATATCACCTCCATTCGTTTGTTATTGTTTTTTTTATGTTCGGACATCTGTGATTTGTATGTTTATCTAAATATTTGAGTATTTTAAAGTGTCGTAATAATAAGAGTATTTATGGTATCAAACTTCAAAAAAGTACGTCATTATCACATAGTCTAATATATGATTCAACTTGTTCTCATCATGTATATTCACATTATTATTATTTGGCTTAGCATCAAATATTTATAATTATACTGAAATAAATCTATTCAACATCCAATTAAGAGAATAATTTAATTGCTCATTTAACTATAAACTCAAATGTGAGTATGATTGTACTCTACCAATTTCTCATGTGAGCCAAAGAACCTCAAATAACCTTGTTGCTTTTAAAATATCAAATTGGATGGATTAAAATTGTTGAAAACAATAATATGTGTACTGTACAATATTAAATAACACTTTTTGTAACATATAAGACTTTTATTTTCATAGCAATATGTGACAACCACTCAGTATAAATTAACATGCAATATGAAATAACAAGTCACCATGATGCATTTTGCATGATAATCATGATATAGGTTTGCCTTTTAAATGTGTTTCAATATAGATACGTGTTACAGCACACTTAACGCAATTGATTCAATTGCCATACAGTCTCCATAAATTGAAGAAAATAGGTTTAAAATTGTGCATGCTTTTATTAAAACAATAAATGCAGATTTACGGATAAATATATTTACGCATGCAGGAAGATTACTATCTAAAAACTCATTGGCAAAATAGTTCCTTCAACAATCCTATTCCTGCCATTAACGGCTCAAGTTTCAGGGGAGATAGCAGTCTTTTTATCTAATTATTATTCCACATAAGACAATATGGCCTAACAGAATGCATGTCATGAATCAAACATAATTGATCAGGCTGGATGGAGTGAGTGTCATTTAATATCCCAATGCCATGTGCCTTTTGATCTTTTACTGACCCCCAGGAATTCCTGATGGCTTTCTCCGATTGCTGTCGCCAGGAAGACCATGAATTGTCCATTTTAACACACTATCATTTGAAGAATGAAACATCAATTTTTATGGAATAAACTATTATCTTGCAGCAGTGCATTTTATGCAATTTTAATTAATGTTGACAAAAATGAGTACAGTTGATAACTGCTTATTTAAATGCAGCATTTAAAATAATTTTTAATTTGCTCAACAACTGTTAGCTTGCATGCACTAATTAAAACCTCCAGAAAAAAACTTGTAAATGCACGTTTATAGTGCTTTGCTGGATGTCGGTGGGTCTGTCGATCGGTCGGTCTGTCAGTAGACCAGTTTGTTTCTGATCCATAACATTTCAGTGAATTGACTGCTTGGCTAGATGTCTCCTATTTAAATTGGCTTCACCGGGTCAAAGGTAAAGAACACTGTCACACTAAGTGTGAAAACTACTTTTGATCAATAATTCGTAAACAAATTGACCTATTGGCTTAATACTTCACATTTGCATTTGCCACAGACAATAGATGACCCCTATTGAAATTGGGATCACTAAGTCAAAGGTCAAGAGCACTCTCACAATAAGTGTGAACATCCTCTCTGACCAATAACTCGTTAACAAAATGACCGATTGGCTTAATACTTCGCATTTTGAATTGGCCACAGACATTAGATGACCCCTATTGCAATTGACATCACTAGGTCAAAAGTCAAGGTAACTGTCACTATAAGTGTGAAATTTTTTTCCGATCAATTGGCGTGCTACTTCGCCTGTGCATTGGCCTTGGGAGAAGATGAACCCTGACATTGGGGTCACTGATTCATAGGTCAAGGTTACGTCACAATGAGTCAACTAATTGACCCATTGGCTGCATACTAACAATATGAATAGGCCATAGAGAGAAGATTTCGCCTATTGCAATTGGGGTCACTAAGTCAAAGGTCAAGGTCAGTGTCACGCTTAGTGTGAAAATTGTTTTCAATCAATAACTTGTCAAATAATTGACCAATTTGCTTCATATTTCACATGTACATTGGCATGACACTAAATTACCCATATTAAATCTGAGGTCACTAGGTCAAAGGTCAAGGTCACTGTCACATTAAGTGTGAAAATCGTTTCCCATCAATAACTCGTCAACTAATTGACCGTAAGGCTTTATACTTGACATGTTAATTTACCTTGGATAGTATATGACTTATTGTAATTGGGAAAACTAGGTCACACTGTCACAATAAGTGTGAAAATTGTTTCCCATCAACAACTTGTCAAGAAATCGACTGATTGGCTTGTTACTTTACATGTGCATTGGACTTGGACAGTAGATGATCCCTTTTGAAATTGGGGTCACTAGGTCAATGGTCAAGGTCACTGTCACAATAAGTGTGAAATCGTTTCTGATCAATAACTCGTCTACGAATTGACTGACTGACTTAATTCTTCCCACTTGCTTTTGCCTTGGACAGTAGATGAGCCCAATTTCAATTGGGGTCACAAGGTCAAAGGCCAAGGTCACTGCAACATTTGTTTTATTGATTTTGGTTCAATATGCTATCGAGGGATTGTCTGATACCCTCTTGGGGTGGCATCTGTCTCCAAACTGGAGAACTCTTTTTGTTTAAAGGTTGTCACTTTTGAACCAAAAAGCAAGTCAAATTCTTTAGTTCAGAATTTACCCAGAAAAAATGCAGAATAACTGAATACAATAGATCATCAATTACTTTATTCTTTTGAACACTACATCTGTAAAAAATTCATTATATGCAACATGTATGAAAACCCCCTGAGATCATTTGAAACTATCCAAGCCGTGTTTTCAATAACCTTTGATGCATCACTTGTACTTGTTTTAAATTCAATGGATGAACGACATACTCCATTATGACTGGCCTTTCATCCTCAAAACATACGAGACATTGGCATTAAAGCCAGAAAATGCATGTTCAAAAACCAAAGGCAACTTGTAAAGAATTCAAAGGCAAAGCAATCTCTCCTCCAGTCACAATTGATGGTCTTCACAGGATGATTGAAGAAGTGTTCCAAAAGAAAACCTGGTACATTTATGGAACTGACAGGGCAGGATTATGATGTTTGTGGAATGCAAAAACAATGAGTTATGTATTAGAAAGATGTAAAATGCTGTTTCCATTACATCTATAAGATGCTGGTTGTAAAAGTTAAATACAAATACTGTAAAAAATGAAGAAAAAAATGCAGATATGGTTTCTTATGGACACAGATTGACCAAAATTATACAAATACTGCATTATTAGGAGTTATTTAATTACTTTTTAGTATTTAAAAATTGTATTTTTTCTGCAAACAATAGTTTGTTATAGCTCTCAAGTAAGTTTACTAAATTGGCACAAAATGTAAACTAAATTGTATATTTCATTTGCATTAAAGGGGACATTTTATTGATTTTGGCATGTTTTGAAGTTTTTCATTAAATCTTAATATTGATAATTGTAAACATTGGATCGAAAAAGCTCCAGTAAAAAATAAAGAATAAAAAAAAAAAAAAAATAACCCTCAACAGGGCTTGAACTACTGACCCCTGGATTCTTGGAGTAAAAGTCTACCATTGAGACCACGCGGCCATTCATGCTCATACAATGACGGATGTATTTTATACTTAATATAAGCAATCCTTGTAATTTCACAAAATATAACGACAACAACAGAACTCTCCAAATTATTCAATCGTTTTGAGTTGCAATGCTTTTATATAAATTTTAAGGTTTTAAAATCGTCAACAGATGCATATAATGGCTATTTTAGAGCGTGGTAAATGTTCAGTATTACTGTTTCCTCACAAATATTATATCTAAAACGAAAATTTGTGAATCGAAAACATTTTTTTTTAATTTTGTCAATTTAACAAAAAAATGAAAATGCAACTTTGATGTCTAAATTTTGTTAGAAAACTGTCAATTAGAAATTGTTGTCACTGTAATGGTCAGGTCAAGATAAAATCAACCAATTCTTGTCTTAAAATATAATGTTCTGATGTTATCAGAAAGAATGATTCAAAAAGATTATTTAAAGTTGCTGTCTTTTGAATGAAATTCTGAAAAAACAAATCTGAGACTATAAAAAAACTCGATATTGCTTTTTCTCGTAATATCATACTGCATTAGATCAATTTTGTATTCTCTTGTGCATGTCTTGAATCAGATATTCAGAATATTTTATTCTTTTGTGCACATGTAATGAATACATTGAATTCGTCTAAGAATTTTTGTCTGAATATATTTATTAAATTTTCTGGAAATCATTCTAAAATTTAAAAAGTTCACTATCAAATGCAAGATTTGCGTATGCACTTTAGGAAACATTGCATGAGAAGAATTTGCGGTTTTACATTATGTCCCTGTGAGAGCTTAATGAATTGTTCATGAACCATTCATGAATCAGTTTTGCATCATTCATGAACAACATTCATTAACTATTCATGCACAATTCATGAAGGTTAAATGGCCGCTTTCTGAATTAGTTCTTGAAATATAAGTTCATGAACCATTCATGAATTAATTTGTTCTTGAATCATTCATGAAATAATTTTCTCATGAACCTTCATGAACTCACATAATAATGAATATTTTATGATCACTTTATGAAGTGGCCATTAAACCTTCATGAATAGTGCATGAACAATTCCTTAATTGAAACTGCATAAATTCATGAATTATCCTTGCTCTATTCATGAAATTTCAATTCATGAATTATTCTTGCTCTATTCATGAAGTTTCAATTCATGAATTATTCTTGCTCTATTCGATTTTCTAGAACTACATGTAGTTATTAACAAAGTGATGTCATGAATACTTCAAGAACAATTAATGTTACAAGAGGTAAATGCATACCATTAAATGTATTTGAAAGATAAGACATGGGAAAACAAAGAAACATATCAAGATGCACTAACCCACAGGTGATCTAGTTAGTAAGGACTTATACAAATAATATCACATTAAATGAGCCTCTTAAAAAATAAACAATTGTGGAATACAATCACACCAGTTTAAGTTGATATAAATTAGAATTTTTTTTTTTATAAAAAGTCATGTCTTTCAAAAAGGTACTCCCTAACCAAAGAGTGCCCCTCCAAAGTTTGCAAACGCTCCACTGCGAATGCAGTTTCATATTACTGTCTGCAAGTTGGTGCAGGGATCTTGACCTCTGACCTAGTGACTTAAAAGTGTCATGTTTGTACAAGAAGTAACAAAAAACATGTCACCAGTCACAGACTTCCAGGCTTAGCACAGAGGCTAGTTTTTCAAATTGTTTGTCACAGTCTTCAACACACTCCCGTTTTCCTTTCTGGCGCAGAATATTGAACACCATGCACTGCCTCCGGGTCCTTTCTGGTATGAGGCATACTGTTCGCATGCACTACTGAATAAAAAACATTAAAAGGTCTATAGTAATTATTTACATTCAAACTATAATAAATGTGAATCTACAACCAATATACATTGGGATCGGACAACAGGAAATGTACTGAAAAGTCTGAATTTGTTAGGCTAATCCTGCATGGTGATTGGTCTGATATTGTTCTGTAGGACAAATTAAACAAGACAAAAGCACTACTTAAAATTCAAATTAGCCCCAAAAATAAGATAAGTCCCATAATTGATTATTATACATAATAACGAGCAAATACGTACATAAACTCATTTAATGTACAGTAAGTGCATGCCCTGGGTACCTTGAAGACAAAATACACCGCTCTGTTTGAAGCTTTTTTCAGCATTCGGTTGTGGATGCCCTGGTACTCACGTTGAATTTTGCCATATTGGGGACATTCATCACCCTGAAATCGGTCTGTTTATTACAAAAAGTTACTTATCAGTTGCATATCAGATATGTTATATTAGCACAGCAAATAACTATTTATTGTAGTTTTTCATTTTTTTCTTGTTTAAAGAACAAAACCCAGATTTGTTCTGAAAGCGAATTATTCAGTTAGAAATCAATGTTATATGGCATTGCAATTATTTTATTAGATAATAAAGACGTTGTACCACTTGAAACTTGTTTCATTATTGTACATAATGCTATATCTTTTGGAGACTGTCGCACTGTGTACCACATGTAAATGCATAATTTCCAGTAAAGTGTTACATCACTGACTCCTGGTACGAAGTCCGCAGGGAATGAACTCCTTTAAGATATTTCCATTTTATTTATAGCTAACCAATTGATATAGACACATTTTAAATAATTCTTATCACATCGGTTTAAAAATTACTTCACTTCCAACTTATCGCACAGATTGTTTATCTTAATTCAATTCCAAATAGCACAAGCAAAACTTACAAACCACGAACATATATGACTCATTTGAGTCATCATTCATTCATTGCAATAGAAATTTGCGAGCAACAACATCTTTCATCCTATACTTTACATCATTCTTAAAAGTGTTTACCTTTCTGTTCGTTTGTTACTTTGTCCCCAGTAAAACAGCGTATTGTGTAAACTCTGCAGACCACACTGTTTTTTATACAACAAAGTGTGTGCGATTTAAATAAAATGACGCCGGGACGTCATTTCCGGTGTAACACGGCATTTCAGGTCATCTATTTTCGCGACGTGTCAATATGTTGATTCGTGGAAAATGCGGACGTTTCCAGTCAGTTTAAGTGAAAGAAACAGTAATTGTTGACCACGACTAAACTTCTAGAGTTTATATACACGCAGAGAAACATTTTTTTGAGAAGAACTTATACAACGATAGTTGGAAGGCTAATTGAACTTTGTGTTTTGTTGGAGAAGTTACGGTTTTGAAAGACTGTGTTTAAGAGAAAGATTGATAGGAGTGTAATTCTTGATCATAATTATGTGACTGTGGTTAATGATAAAAGTCAACTTTTGGACGGAAGTGTTGATTATTATAAAACAAAAAATCTCTCCGTGAAAATACTGTCGCGGCCGCCGGATTGTCGAATTCCGGACGCTGCTTGACAATTCAGATGGAAATATAGGTATTTCACTGATTTATGCGAGTTTTAATGTATATACCATGTTTCAATTAATAAGAAAATGTGCATAAATAGTCAGTTTTGTATCCAGTAGGCATACAATTATAATACATGTAATATTTGGTATTAAATTTGGATGAGGAATAATGTTTATGCTTATTTATTAATCCAGTTTGAACGTGTTCATCATACAAAAACAGTAGTAATGACATGCTTTGTCACAAATGTCTGAATTAATAACTGCCATGACACTTACACACTAATGATTATATCACACTTACTGTTAAACACTTATGTAAGTTGGTATTCCGATACAAGTGGTTGTTTATTTGACCTCGGTATATACTACAATTGTTTTGTTAATTAACGTGAAGAAAATGTTGTCAATTATAGTAAAGTATAGATGTCATTTCTGTCCAGAAAAAAGGCAAGGCGTGGAGGGATCAGTGGCAGTAACTGTGTAAAACCGTCGAAAAGGGAAGTCAGTAGCTCAGGATACTGCATGGCATAAACGGGGTTTTGACAGTCTAAAATGTAAGTTGATTGCAACAAACATGTCATTTCAAGCAATACATTGTCACTGAAGCAAACATTTACATTTAATTTTATAAAACATGTTGGAATATGTATGACTGTCTGACCGTCTGTCTGTCAGTTTATTTTTAACTTTTTAACTTTTAAAGATATCGACTTCAAACTTCATGCATGAATAGGGCACACAAATTACTTCATATAAACAATAGCTGTATTTTATATGGATTTATTTCCCCTTTTCAGTTGTCCTTGTTTTACTGTTCAAGTTAGTTGTCAGCGGTGATATTAAGTTCTCCTTCAGTCACAGTTCTAGTTTTATTATAAATTCAAATAATTTGTTTCAGCACACACATTCTTGATATCCAAGCAAAAGTATGGAGGGAAGATAGTGAAGTTCGTCATGTCCTATCGTTTCTGGAATGTTCCAGTCAGGTGACGAAGAAACTGGACAGACCAGGTTGTATGTGCACTTGACTCTGTCCACAATCACTGTGTCAAGCTACTGAAGTGTCAGTGGTGAGAAGGGACTCAAGGAGCTTATTGAAGACGCCCTGTTGAGATTTCAGAGGGTGATGGAGTTAATAATTTAGTAATTCGCATGAAAATGAACTTACACCTTACACTACAAAACTTTTTGATAAAAATCATGTCAACAACATTTTCATAATAAAAAACTGTCAGCAACGGGTCACCACTACCAAGCGGGTTTTTACACTTATGGCTGAGTTCTTCAAAAATCAACCATGAAAATCATGTGTAATAAGTTTATTGTTATTATATTCATTAATGAAGCTATTTTCCTTTTAACTGGTAAACTTATATGATTTAATGCGCCATATTTCTTAATTTTGAATTGTTTTATTTCCACTGTGACATGTTCAAGTCTGTTATACATTGTAGAACACTTTTCATTTGTAATTTCAAACTAGGTTAGCAATTTCTTACTGACCATTGTAGGTTCCATGTCACCATGATATTAGATGTATATATATTTATTTGTTTATTATAAGCTTTTACTCATTTTTATCTAGTTTTGTACATTTGAACTCCTCAATATGCTCACATGTAAACTGTCGAAAATTCAGTATGGCTTTTTTGGTAAATGCGGGTACCTTTGATTATGAGGCAGAAACTTTTCATTTTCTTGTGACCCTTTTGAATAAATCAGTTGTATGTATAGTTTTAATTATTGTTTAATAAACCAATTAGTCAAGAATATTTCATGAGCCCTTTTTGAATTCTTCGGATTCATGAAAATTTCTTCATAAGTTCTTAAAAAAGAAAAAATATTCAATAACTTTGTTGAACCACATACTAGTAGTTCAAATTCTTGAAAATTTATACATCAATTATTTACCCAAATGGGGAATATTTCACAAGTTTTTTAAATCTTTTACATTTTTCAGATTCATTAAAAAAGCTCATTAGTACTTTAAACAAAGTCAAGAATGTCTTATGAACAATTCATGAACCACATAATCTGTTAAGGTGAATGAATCATTCATCATTAGTTCATGAACCAAATCATGAATCTTTCTTGAATAAATTATTAAACCGTCTTGTTCATGAACCATTCGTCAATGGTGCATGAATGTTAGTTCATGAATCATTAATGAACTTTAGGTCATGAAGTGGCTCTATTCAATTTCACGAATTTGCGACATGAGCTGTTCATGAACTGTTTGTAAATTTCATGAATCATTCATGAATTCATGAACTTCATGCCGCAGGGGTTGTATTTTGTACGCAGATGGGGGTAAATATTTATTGTTTCCAGTAATTTGCTCAACCCTGGTGGCATCCCATGCATCAAAGCTGTCTTCATACACACACTCCCCTGTTGGAATGTAAGCTAGACTGAACCTATAGTTAATCTATTTATTATCGTTAAATAGTTTCAACAAAACAAAAACGAAAATAGATATGACTTGCATTTCCCCATGCGGTTTTAGCACAGCGGTCCGAGTGTGGACTTCACTATAAATGTAGACGAAGCGTTTGTTTTTCGGATCAGGTGAACCATCTAAACCACAAAAACTGTAAGTTGATTAAATGATCTATAAAATGACTGACTCACTTTGAAAACAAACCATAACACATCACAAAAACATAACAAACATACACAATTTCACTATCACATCAAATGGAATTTCTAGTTACAAGTACTTAAATCATAATCTTCTGCTCTGAAATTGCTGCGGCATGTGAGAGTCACTGTATGTTTTCCATGTCGATAGTTTTGACGCGTGTTTACTATGTTTAGGAAGACATACACAAAATGAGCCTCACTACGGTAAAACCGAGATTAATGCAGTATGCACGGGCTACTCGGGGATGACACTTTCTGCGTAAAAAGAATTGCTTTAAGGTTTCCTTTTCTAGCAAAAATGTTATTCAAGTAAAAAGTGCGTTCCTTGATTAAGCAAATGCTAACTGTCCTGGCTAATATGGGACAACACTGTACGTATATGCATTAAGTACAATTTTAACCGAGCTGCTCCAATTGTGTTCATGCCAGTCATTAAATGGTGACATTTGTGTATATATTTCATTGTCACCTTTAGTTTCAGAGTTTACCCAGAAAACTTAAAGATGAACTTCTTATAAGGGGATCATCATTATTTTATTATTTTGAACAATTCACTGCAATAATGTTCATTATATGCAACATATAATAAAACTACCTGAGATCATTTGGAACTCTGCAAGCAGTATTTCCATAGCCTTTGATGAATTACTTGTTGCCTTTAGAAATTCTAGGCACGAAAAACATTATCAATTATGACTGGCCTTTCTTCCTCAAAACTATGATGTACCCTTGGGGTCAAAAGTACATATACGCTAACAGCTAAAAATAGATACATGTATCGCCGCGGTGACGAAATGTTCACTGCGGTGACAATTTTGTCACTGCGGTAAGTACTTGTTATCACTGCGGTGATATATTTGTAACTGCGGCGATACTTTGTCTGACCCAAAGAGTTTATTAGATAAGAGATAAATCAAACTGACAAATGAAATAATGTCTTGCAAAACGGCAAATCGGCGAGTAAATCAACCGATAATACAAAGACAGGTAGCGTCACTTTAAGCTTCACCTAAGTGTATATTCGGCAACTTTGATAATACTGGAAATGGAACTTTTAAAATCTTAAGCATCGGTAGGTGTACATATGGTATTTATTTTATTTTAAACAATTATTAAATATTTCATTATTTTCTTGAAAACATCTCGGTCTGTTACGTCGAAAATGATTGGTTGAAAACTGACCCAAATAAATAAATGTAACTGCAGACATACAAATATACCAACAGTCATAATTTGTCACCGCTGTGACAGCAGTGTTACCGCAGTGACAAAATAGATATCACAGCGTGACAAAATTGTTACAGCAGTGAAAAAAACTATAGTTTTAGCTGTTGGCGTATTTGTACTTTTGACCCAAATGGTACGGCATACAAAACATAAGGGACACATGACATAAAAGCCGGAATATGTTCTAAGAAACCTGAAAGGCAAAGCCAGTCAGCCTCTTGAGTCAAAACTGATTCTCTTTATTGTGGGGTTGTTCTGCCTGATGATAAAATATGTGTTTCAAAAGACAACATAGTACATTTATGGAGCTGAGACTCACTGACAGACAGTGATATATTAAACAAAGACTCAGTACAATGTCATTAACTCCCAGCATGCCATTTTATAGGGATGGGTTGTGATGTTTGTTAAGTGCAAACATTCCAGAGTTATGAATGGGAAGAAGTAAAATGATGTCTGTTCATTCCTTTTATATGATGCTTGTTTGAAAAGTTTAATACTGTACACTATGGGGAAAAACTGTTTTTGTTTCTAATAGACACTGATTGATCAAAATGATAAAAAATACTGCATTCTTGTGAGTAATTTAATAACAGTTTGGTATTATTAAATTGTATTTTTTCTGCTAACAATAGTTTTTGATTACTCTCAAGTGAGTATACTAAATGCATACAAAATGCATACTAAAGAATACATTTTAGTTGCATTAAACACATTTGAACATTAAATTACTTGCATGTTTTACCTACTTAATAGTTTACAGTCATCATTTGCTTTTGCTGAATCTGTGAAAAACTGTTGACATGTATTACATTGCTTTTTGTTGACATTAGTTTAAGTTGTATGTACTTTAAAAACACAAATGAGGCTCATTAAATATTGCATTTAGACCGCAGACATGTCATAAATACATTTATGCAGCAGATTTATGTGAGTTAAGTATTTAAATTATTTTAAATAATGTGAGGAAGAGGATTTTGCCACTTTAACTCATTGTTCGCCATTCAAGATGGAAATAAAAGAAAAACAAAGGAGTTTGTTGTATTACAACATTTTGTTTCCATTATACACAATTAACAAACAGATTTTGCTCTGTGGCTAAGATGATAAGTTAATGTCTTTTTAAGGAAACTGTCAATAAGAAATTATGGATCTGTTGCTTTGTGATTGTTATGTCAAGAAAAAGTAAAACAATTATTGGCTTCAAATATAATGTTCTGATGTTATCAGTAAGTGTTATTCAAAAATACTTATCAAAATTCACTGACTTTTAAATGAAATTCTGAAATTAAACTTTGAGACTAGTCAAACGCCTGGTTATTGCCTTTTCTATTAATATTTACTGCACAGTATTTTGATTGTTTTTAGATTCTCCAGTGAATGTCTTGAATCAGATAATAAGGATATGCTTTTCATTGTTCAAATGTAATGAACACCTTAAATTCTTCTAGGAATTTTGTGTATGAATATTGTCATTACAATAATCTTGGAAATAATTCTAACAAGAGATGTGTTTGTCAGAAACACAATGTCCCCTATAGTGCCGCTTTGGAATAAAATTTCCATATATCATTTGGCAGGTTTAGAAATTATCTCCCCTTTAAAGCTTATTACTTCCATTGTATTGTACATCTTGAATTTTGATCTTGAAGGATGACCTTGACCTTTAACCACTCAAAATGTGCAGCTTCATGACATGCATATGCATGTCAAATTTTAGTTGCTATCTTCAATATTGCAAACGTTATGGCCAATGTAAAAGTTTTCAGACAGACACACAGACAAACAAACGAACAGATAGTTCAACTGCTATATGCCACCCTACTCTAAGCATAACAAGTTCAGCTTCCACATGCTAGAGTTGTGTATGCATTTAAAGGAACATTGCATGAGTATAAATTGGGTTTTGCCACTCTATATTTGACATTCAAATGGGGAATACATTTATTGATAGCAATTATTAGCTTTACTATGATGTCATCCCATGCATCATTATATATATATATAGCTGTCTTAAAGCAAAAAGATGCTTGTCAATTTTTGAACTGAAATAATATTTTTAACGGTATTTTTTTCCAGGCAAAATTAAGAACATAACTGTTGGAATTTTCATCATTATATTAGGTTTGGAAATGAAGCCTTTAACATTTTGACTATAGTAAGCAAGGTCTTTAATTAATTTTCGTTTTAAGAAATTAAACAATAAAACAATTAATGCATTAACATGGTATCCCAGCAGGAAAGTGCGAATTGATCTTCCTGCGTAGAGAACAAATTGAAAAATAATGTTTTTTTCTGGGAATAACAAGCAATATGTATTTGTCAGATGGGCCAACCACTGAAAACAATACCTGAATTATATGAATCTGTATGTTTGTTATTGTTGTATAGGGAGGAAAACAGTCACATTTTCACTTGTCTTGGTGTCATGATGCTGAATATATTCATGAAAGGAATGACGCAGCAACACTGCTCCCCTCCAGCTATGAGACAAATAAGATGGTCATATTATGAAGTATTCCTAATGAACAGTCACCCATAACCCAGGGATGGAGTCATAACATTGTTTCCGCAGAAGAAACACAAGGGAAGGTAAACTAACCATGGACTTGACAAGGTGAAAATGCAGAAAATCACCAATTAGGCTTTCAGTGACTTTTGAACAATGTTCAGAGTTAATGCTCAGATAACTGTTTCTTAGTTTGAACACCATAGAATTATACTGAGGTTCCTATGGTTTCAGATGCAACGGATTATTAGGAACCGCAAAAATAATTATGTACTATGCAGCTGGCCCTTTGTTGACCATACTGCCTTCACCATTCTGATCACTATGGTAACATGTATCTTTCAAATTACTTGTTAAGTGTTTTATTTAAACTCTATTCAGAATGCATATTCTACAGGTAAAATACCACCAGTGTTAAGTAAACTAAGCTGGCATATTTAACTTGTCATATGGCTTCTGTGATTTTATGCTACCATTTTAAAAAGAATTCATAAGCTGTACATTTAAATATTTAAATTTAATTCTTAATAGATTGCTTCAAAGTTAAAATTGTGATGAATACAGGTATTATTTCAATTTTAAAGTGATACTATGGGCATCTAACAGTTTATAGGTGCCTATCGCAACGGTTGTTTATTGTTGGTGTTTTCACTTCATATTCACTTTTAATTGTTAATGCAGCACCAACATACTAAAACAATATCCCGGAAAGAGAAAATAATGCATTTGAATATCAACCATTCTTTCATTTGACAACTGATCAGGCATGTACGATGTGAACCTAAAGTTAGTTTTAGTGCAGATCCCTTCATACGACACAACGACACTACTTTGTTTAACGGATCATTTGCGCTTAGAGGACTCTATATAATATATATTTTTATAAACAACTGGAAGCAAGATGAGTTGCAGATATTGGTCAGTAACCATATGTTAACTAACTCTTTACCTGTTAATTCTTTTCAGCTCATTTCAACAGTGCAAAATACCCATAATATCACTTTATCAAAGCGCTGAAGGCATTAAAAATGTTCGCTATTGAATAATTTAACACGCAATTCATTTTTCAAAATCAATCGCTCAAAATCAATCAATCAAAAGTTTGAAATGAACACACGCTATTCAAATTTATAATGTGTGTGTCATAGCGCACGGATCGAGTTTTGTGTGTACTTTTTATCATCCTTATTTTTTCATAGAAATAACTTAGACAAAATAAAACAACATTGCTGTCTGGACGTTCTTAAAGCATAGAAAGTATGATGAAAATGGTAATGAGAACTTAATATTAAGAAAATTTGCAGTCACCATCATATCAAAGGAATATTTTTTGAATATCAAATAACTATCTCACCAAGAATATAAATTCATTGTGAAAGTTCCGTGTACACAACTTTTAATTTTTGACACCATATACAAATTCAAAATATACAATAATCTTCGTATCTTGTATGTGGTGGAATAACAGTATATACACATTGCTGTTAATGCTTTAATTGTTACCTGAGCAATTCACACGGTGCCAACAACGCTGACATAGACATAGGTATAGGGCACTAATGCGCTTTTTAGGCGTAGCTGTTTTACTCAGTTTTCATCTTCAAAGATTTAGCACTGTTCAGTGTAAGGAATTCCGGACTACTCTCTGTATGCTCAAACGACACAAATTGCGGTCCTGTCACAATTACGCGTTACATTCATCTCGCAGAATTTCACTTTCGCCTCCAAGATGAGAAAACAATTATTAGAAAAATAGTATAGTGTCACGACAAGAGAAAATCGTTTAATTATTATACCACAATGTTTGCCGTACTTGGTAAGCACGCCTGGAAATCATTCCTAAATGTGTGGATAGGCTGCCATTATTAACAAGTTTGCTATTTTGAATTCTATTTTGTATCAAAAAGCATTGCTCGTAAATGTGGTATTTTCAATTCGCAATGAGATTTGTAATGACCATCGTGATGCGAAAATGGGTCTTATTCCGTATGCGCCCATCACATAAATAGTCCACTCAGCTATCGCTCCGTCTGGTAAGAAGAAACATAACATATTGAGTGATTTTATAGCGAACAGCATCGCCTATGGCCTGACTGCGCAAATGCACATGTTGGGTTTAACAAATGCTTGCCAAAACTCATAAGACCGCATGTTCGCATGACGGCGATATGGACGTGTGATTTAAATTTGTCGAAAGAAAACTGCGTTTAAATAAAATATCAACATACGATATATTTCGATAGTGAAGAAAGATCCTCATAACAAGGCATATGAGGACATATATAAAGTGCTCTCCCGTAGTATATTTTTATCTACTCACACTAATGTGTGGTTTGACAATGCTAACACACATTTCATGCGGTGAATATGAATATGCAACTTACACGTAAAAAACACAACACAATAGTTTAACTTGTGTTTAATTGTATTTATTCGTTTAGAAAAGTAAATTGCAAACTTTATTTCAAAGTCAGCGTATACGCCGACTACATTTTTAAATGGTTTGTATTATTATAAATTTATTTAATAAAATATATATTTAGTTGATTTCGGTTTTAGCGATTATAAAGCATTTTCGAGGTTGCTTATAGTATGCCTGTAGTAATTGATGAACTCATATCCAACTGTCTATGTATTGATAACTGTGAAAATAAACAAGCTAAACCTTCTTCTAACCTTCTACTCATGCGTTGCTAGCACCCGTAAATACAAAAGATCGCCGCTATCTGTTGAGATCCAAAGAACGTTTTCCAGAAATACCCGCTGTAGTAGCATGAACGAGGTTACGAAACAGGTCATTCGTATTATAATTATAAATTGTTTGTTATATTCGGGTTAAGCGATTATGAAACTGTTTTTGTGTTTTTGTCTATCGTATCGCTGAAGTTATTGTTAAATTTATGTTCAACAATTTATAAATTGATAATATAAATCAGCGTAAACTTTTTCCCGAATCTATTAATAGCCTCAATTTACAAATGACCTGTACTACGTCATTGAGGTGTATGTGTGAGCGTAATCTATTACGGTTTTATCGCCCGTGAACTTTCCTTTGTTTATAAACAGGCGCATCTATTAATAGCCTCATATTATGAATGGACTGAGGAAAAATACTACGTAATTAATACGCTGCAGAAAGTGGAATATTTTATTCATTCATAAACAATCTCCTCCGCGACACGTACAATAGGACCATTGATCCTTTATTGTAAAAGCACCGTTCGAAACTATTGCATTTAACACGGTATTAATATAATGTTTTTATTTGTGAATGAATATAATTGGAGAACTCAAACCTCTTGCATAAATTATACAACTCTTTCTCGCGCGGATACGCGTAGTAAATGGGTATTGGGCTCCTAGTAGCTAAGGCGTATCGACCTGAATTTTAGACTAACCACCTTAGACGGTCACTAAGCGACCATCTAAAAACTAGCAAAGAATAGGCTGCATGGTTGCAGTGATGGTGTGTAAAAATGCCGTTGTGCTGAAGACTTCAAAATGCAGAGGGGATTTGGTTGATAGCTATGGGGTGTTGGCAGTCATCTAGTGATGCCATATATGGACAGGGTCATGATGGGGATGCTGATAAGCTGCAGAACTCAGAATGCCAGACACTGGTGTGATGGCCATGCAAATTGTTGTCACTGTTTTACTCAACTGTTAGTGCTTTCCAGGATTCAAGACTTCTTAAGCTTGAGGTATGATGTGAGTGGCTTAGAAATGGAAACACAAGCTTTTCAGAGATTATTTACTAACGATCTTGAAAGGCTTGGGCGATATAAAAACTGGTTTTTCAGCACATTTGTTTTGTCTGCACAATGTAATTTAAGTTAAAGTATAGAAAATCTTGGTAACCATCAGTGCTATGTTACATCTATTATCTCACTTATATTATGAACATTATAAATGGTTATATGATTCTGTTTCTTTACAGAAGATTAATAGAATAGGAATGTGCGAGAAGAAAAAACGCTAAAGTTTGTTTGTCTCAATCAACATTTTAAGGCAATGCAGCAAAAAATCCTGCTGCAGTCCCCCCCCACGAAGATTGTGTGACAAATGAGACTGTAAGATATAATGAACTCCTATAAGATGAGACAGTAGCCTGTCTACAGTGATACCATCACTTCTTGGGATCATGGGATAGCTTATATTATAATAACTGAATATAATTGCCTCATAGATCATTGGGAAAGATATTTATCAATGCCTTCGAAAGGATTAATGGTCTTCTTGTTTGAGTGACATTTTCGTAATTTCTATGCTTTTGTATTGAGTTTGAAGACATCCTTCTCTGTAAAAAATTGTAATAAGGTTGTTATGTTTTTTATTGTTTAAAGTGTAAAATAATGTATAGAATTACACATAAATTAATTAAATTTATGGGAATATGTTTCTTAAAATGAAGTATATTTTTGTCTCATGGAGCACTGAATTATCACAACATTTTGTTTTACTGGATTGTGAAATGTATGTCTCTAAGCATAGCAACACACTCTGGATAAAACACTTTCATAAAAATTGGATGGAAGAAAGAACATTTATTGAAAACCACATGTTTTCTTGGCACCCAAAATTCTACAAACACCCTTTTTTCAATATAAATCTTAAGGCTGCAAACAAACTGGTCCCATTGAGGCAGATTTCCTCCAATCTTTATCATAAGGTTTTTTTTAGTGGATTGTTGATGTCGACATAAGGGCAGTGACCAAACAGACGCTTGAGCACTTAATTCTTAAGGTCGCCACGGCAACCAGGATGTCACGGGTTCGAACCCCATTTTGGGGGTGTTCTTTAGGTCTACCCCGGAGACACTAAGGACTGGTTGTTGTCCCAGGAAATGGACTTGAGAGCGTTTCAAATTAATCTTCGATTTCTATGCAATCAAGCTAAATTAATTTATTTTAAAGTAATTCTTTGTTGTTAATTTAACAGACTGACATGGTAAAAATATTCTTATATCATTTTTATTTATAGGCATGTACTTTTTCTTGAAAAAAAAATCCATCTCAAGTTTTGTGGATTTTCAACCTTGGAAAAAATGATGAATTTGCATTGGTCATTTTCCGATGCGTTTTTGTTCAATAATTTGATCAGTGAACACATGGAATCAAAAACGATTAATATCCGAGGAATATGAACTATTTAACCCTTTACCTCTTAGATACTTATTTAACCCACTACCACTTAGATAAGTATTTAACCCTTTACCACTTAGATACGTATTTAACATTTTACAACTTAGATACGTATTTAACCCTTTACCTCTTAGATACATATTTAACCCTTTACCACTTAGATATGTATTTAACATTTAACCACTTAGATACGTTTTTGTCCCTTTACCACTTAGAAACGTATCTAACCCTTTACCACTTAGATACATATTTAACATTTTACCACTTAGATATGTATGTAACCTTTTAGCACTTAAATATGTATTTAACCTTTAACCATTTAGATACGTATTTAAGCCTTTACCACTTAGATAGGTAATTAACATTTTACCACTTAGATACGTATTTAACCTTTTACCACTAAGATACGTATTTAACCTTTTACCACTTAAATATGTATTTAACCCTTTACAACTTATATAGGTATTTAACCTTTTACCACTTAGATAGGTATTTAACATTTTTACCACTTAGATATATATTTAACCTTTTACCACTTAGATTCGTATTTAACCATTTACCTCTTAGATACATATTTAAGAGTGACAATTTTAATGCTTAAGTATGTCCTTTGTGTCCTGCATCACCCTCAGTCTTTTCATAATGTACTGTTTTCAAATAGCAATCACGAGGCATTAAGCCGTCATCAGCATTCTGAATAGCAGGACTAATTGGATGCCTTAATGAGATAAGTGCTGCTACTTGTGAAATACAAAATACCTGATTCCTACTTGGCATGCAAGGATGTCGAATTTAAATGAAAGCGGATTTTCTTTTGGTGATGGAAATATAAAAGGCCAATTAAATGGTAATATTAGGTTTAAAAGTGTTATCGGATCTCACTATATTGATGTTTTAAATTTAATTTCAACGACAATCAAGAAAATATATAAACATACCTTTGAATGCTTTTAGTTGGTTTTTATTTATTTTTAGTGCATGCTATATTCCTGAATAATAAACAAGTTTTGCCATCATTGGATCTATCAACAAAGATGTTTTGAATTTCATTATTCTCATCTCATTAACTTGAACGATACAAAACAAGTCATCGTGAAGGGTTCTATCCGTTGAAAAACATGGCTGCCAGTGAGCGGGGCAGTTTTACTTATTTTGCTATAGAGAAACGTTGTAAACACTCTAGAAGTCACAATTTTTGCCCAATCATCATGAAAGTTGGTCAAAACATTGGTTTTATTGATATCTCGGACGAGTTTGAAAATGGTCGGGATTGTTAAAAAAAACCATGGCGGGGCATTTTTCTCTATATGTATACAGTGAAAACATGACATGTTTATAAACACAGTAGAAGTCACATTTTTGGCCCAATTTTCATGAAATTTGCTCAGAACATTTGTTTCCTTAAATAAAATATCAACGGTAGTTGAGTTCAAAAATGTTTCTGGTAAGTTGAATAACATGGCTGCTGGGAGGGGGGTAGTTTTCTCATTATGCCCCCCCCCTTTCGAAGAAGAGGGGTATATTGTTTTGCTCATGTCGGTCCGTCCGTTCACCAGATGGTTTTTTCGGATGATAACTCAAGAGCGCTTATGGCAAGGATCATGAAACTTCATAGGTACATTGATCATGACTCGCAGATGACTATATTGATTTTTAGGTCACTAGGTCACATGTCAAGGTCACGATGACCCGAAATAGTAAAATGGTTTCCGGATGATAACTCAAGAACACTTATGCCTAGGATCATGACACTTCATAGATACATTGTTAATGACTCGCAGACGACCCCTATTGATTTTCAGGTCACTTGAACAAAGGTCATAGTAACAGTGACCCAAAGCAGTAAAATGGTTTCCGGATGATAACTCAAGAACGCTTATGCCTAGGATCATGAAACTTCAAAGCTACTTTGATCATGACTCGCAGATAAACCCTATTGATTTTCATGTCACTAGGTCAAATGTCAAGGTCACGGTGACCTGAACTAGTAAACTGGTTTCTGGACGATAACTCAAGAACGCTTAAGCCTAGGATCAGGAAACTTAATAGGTACAATGATCATGACTCGCAGATGACCCCTATTGATTTTCAGGTTACTAGCTCAAAGGTCAAGGTCACGGTGACCTGAAATAGTAAAATGGTTTCTGGATGATAACTCAAGAAAGCTTATGCCTAGGTTCATGAAACTTCACAGGTTTATTGATCATGACTCGTTGATGACCCCTATTGATTATCAGGTCACAGGTCAAGGTCACAGTGCCAAATAAAGTATTCACATAATGGCTGTCGATGTCACGGTGACTCAATTGAGAAAAATGGTTTCTGGATGATAACTCAATAATTCTTACGCCTAGGATCATGAAACTTCATAGGTATATTGATCATGACTCGCGGAAGAAATAATGATGAAACTTGACCAGGATGTTTGTCTGGACACTATCTAGGTCAAGTTTGACATTTGGTAAATATTGAAATAACCGACTCCTCTCAGGTGAGCGAACTAGGGCCAGCTTGGCCCTCTTGTTTTGAATGTTGGCACTATGTTGGGAAAAAATGTTTCTATTTGCCATTGGGGAAACAGCCTTTTTTATTTTTTTGCAATTGGGAACAACGAGGCTTCATTTTCATGGAAAAAATCACGGCAACGTAAAATGCACCAAATGCCTGGAACCCAACTATGTCATTGGCCTCATAATGACACATCGATGAGGAGATTGGACTAGTCTGGAACTGTCAGTGAGGAAAACTTATCAGAAATTGTCAGGCTTTTGTAATTAAGGTTTAACGCGCCTTTCTTGTGTGGAGCAATGGTACAGCTGCCTGATTATGCATATTTAAAATAATTTACAGGATTTCTGTTCTTTTCTGTTTCCAGACTCTTTATATTGATGTTTTGGTACTTTTTCTTCAATTTAAAAATTCATATGTTCTAAAAATGTATCTGTGAAAGTCATGTATTTATCATGACACACCCATGTTTTCAAAATAACAAACTGATGTTCTCAAACATATATCTGTGTTTTTTTCTGTCTTTTATTAACGCAACTGTATGCACAGGGATCGGCCGACAATGCAACTGAGGTGAAAATTTGGCCCACGGGAGTAAACTTTGCTCTTTAAAAACAGCAGATAGAAAAAACTTCGCCCTAATTTCGGAGTAAATCCATTTGCAAACTATAGATAACAAGCGCATGCTCGCAGTAGGTAGCAACTTAGCAAATCAATACGCGAGGATATTCAAGTGAAAGTTACCTGTCAATTACGCTGGTGAGTCTATTTACTCCGCCTGCTGTAACTGACCTAATTCAATCAGATTCGCCAATACAGCGCCTCATTGTTAATATCGCTGATTAGCTAATAGATTGCTGACTATCAAATCAGATCTGTGATAACATACTACATAATTGGTTTTCTGAATCTTCATTAAGCATATGCTCTCATCCTGTGTGAATTAAACAATTAAAGAATAATAACTAAAACTGATAAGCTTTGAAGTTCTGGTCGGTTCATTGATTGATATTGGGTAAAGAGTTTTGTCTTTTTATTGTTTACTTACTTTTCGCTCTTTCCGGGGACTTCTTTTATTTTAGAAAATAATTATCATGCAGTGCGCCTACTTGTTATTTAATTTGTACCGTACAGAAGAAAACGTTCCAATGTTTCCAATGATCAGTTATTGCAAATAAATAACACCATAAGCGTACATATTAACTATTGCTAGTGTTGTGTTGTTTAAACATTAATTTAATACTTATATGATTAGTTGTATATTGGTGGTGTGCAATATTCCACTTTTCAATACTTTTATGCTCCCCCAAATTGTTTTGGGGGAACATATAGTCGCCGCTTCGTCTGTCCGTGTGTCCGCGTGTCCGTGTGTCCATCTGTCCGTCCGTCCGTCCGTGCACAATTTTTGTCCGGGCTATTTCTCAGCAACTAATGACCGGAATTCAATTAATCTTTATGGGAAGCTTCACTACCAAGAGGAGATGTGCATATTATCAGCCGGTTCTGGTCGGATAATTTTTCACAGAGTTATGGCCCTTTGAAATTTCCATTAACTGTATATATAGTGCAATTCTTGTCCGGGCTATTTTGTAGCAACTAAAGACCGGAATTCAATGAAACCTTATGGAAAGCTTCACTACCAACAGGAGATGTGCATATTATCAGCTGGTTATGGTCGGATTATTGTTTACAGAGTTATGGCCCTTTGAAATGTTCCATTGTACATATAGTGCAATTCTTGTCCGAGCTATTTCTTAGTAACGTTTTACGGGAATTCAATGAAATTTTATGGGAAGCTTCACTACCAACATGAGATGTGCATATTATCAGCCGGTTATGGTCGGATGATTTTTCACAGAGTAATAGCCCTTTCAAATTTTCTATAAACTGTTCATATAGTGCAGTTCTTGTCCGGGCTATTTCTCCGCAACTACTGACTGGAATACAATGAAGCTTTATGGGAAGCTCAACTACCTTGAGGAGATGCGCATGTTATTATTGGGTTCTGGTTAGATGATTTATTTAGAGAGGTATGGCCCTTTGAAATATTTAATTTGCTAAACCATCCATCTTATTATTTTGTCCAAAGTTATGCCCCTCAAGACGTTTCCTTTTATCTGAATATATAGTGCAATATTGTGACCAAAAAAAAATCGGGGAGCATCAACCGTTACCGACGGTTTCTTGTTCTTTTCAAGATCTTATAAAGTTAAGCACTGTTCATGTGCAATAAAACTTTACAACAATAATCATTGGTACAGAAAACCACATTGTCGCGTCATTTTTAGCTTAACAGCGGTAATGAAAGTTACACTAGTAATTGAACATAAACAACCATTTATTGTACAGGCTAAAATTAGGTACATTTCCAGTATATATTTCAAACTAAAAAAATACTCAAAAAATGTAAACATAATTAGAGCTGTAACGATTCGGTTTAATGCATCGAAAAACCGGTTCAACGCCGCCGATTCGATTTTTATACCATTACGGTCAATTTCGATTCGATTCACTGCAATCCCGATTGTTCCGCATTTTAAACCTTACTCTCTAAATCCGTCGTCTAAACTTTCTTGCCATTTGTAATACGTCTTGTGATTGGTCAATAGCCTATATGGCATCCAATGAATAAATGAATAACATGCTGTTAAGATCACACGAAACCATCAGAGATTGCTCCCCGACTTGATCACCACTTTTGCCCCACCAATTTATGTTTAAAGTGGCAAACACTCGATAGTGCAGGACACTCAGCTAAATAATTTGGTAGTAAAGCGCACAAGCACATTATATTGTAATACCGTCGCTGTTTTATATTTTCTTATAAAAATGTGAACTCAATATCTTATAATGTTCACATGTTAATTTACATCGTCTGTTTCTTAGCGAAGATAGTAAACACCATCTTCTACTACCTCTAGATGGATGTATGCTACTACCTCTAGATGGATGTATGCTACTACCTCTAGATGGATGTATGAAACTATTTGGTTCATCATTTTTCTCAATGCTGGCTCCCTATAGACTCCTCCCATAAACTCACATATATATCAAAGATCGCAGTGTGTTACAATATATTGTATATCATTGATAAAATGTAATCAGATTTGTGAATACAAGCCCTGAAGGTCGGCTAATTCGTTGCTATGAGGTTTTATTTATCCTGTGCCGAACATGTTGCTGACTGGCAAAACGTAAACATAAGTTCCACACATTTTTAATTTAAGTTACACATTGACAGAGTATTAAGATGATGACTAGTTTTCATTTGCTTTAAATAAAGGACATTCAAGTTATCTTTAGAAAGTATATTCTTGAGTCTAGAATTTCACTGTGGTTGTATCAGAAGAACAATCTAAGTATTAGTAAATAAGCGCATCTCAATAATTACCTCAACCTCCTTCTCAGAACTTGACATAATTTTTGAAAGAAAGTATTTTATACAAAAATTCGCTTTCATATGTTGAGCTAGACAGACACTGCAAACATAGGGAAAACAGGTACAACACTTGGAAAACGAAATATCCTGAGATGTAGACTCAAACAAACGTATTTATGATACGAATGCTGATTGGCAAACTATAAACGACGATTCCTTAATAAATTATGTACAACACTCTCAGTTGCAAGGAACAAACATCAGCCAAGGGTTACGCAAAATATCCACTATTTTTAGAAGAAATATTTGACAGTTGTCTTTTAATGCAGAAGAATAAAACAATGCTGCACGTATTTTTATAGACCCTTAAATTGAACTAAGTATGTGGTTAGATATAACCAAATCAGAAACACATGTCTAATTTGCTAGGGCTATATTTTCTATGTCATTAGGCAACTCGGATAGGAATATGCGTACGTCGCTCTCTCAAGTTGTATACAACAACTACGAAACTCGATGTTATGGTTGGTGTTAAGGGAAACGTTAATAAATATTTTTATCAACATATGTTCCGGCAGATGTACTGGTGGTCTCGCGTTTGATACATCCATCCGTTCACTGATATACATATTGAAACTATTCTTCATCCTGTAGCCAATATATTATCTTCGGATTATTACATAAGCTACTCCGCGGTTAGTCCCAGTATTTATACAGCGTTTAATGTTTGCATGCCTTCAATAGTTTATGGTGATAGGTTTGCAACAAGAAGACTTATGAAATGATATTTAAACAAGTTAAAGCAACGTCCACTATATCTATCTAATTAAAGTTTTATAAAAAAAGTGTTGGTAATTGTATAAACTTTGTTTATAATTTCATATCCGTAAGTAACTATACCACTACATACCAAACACCGTGCAGTAATTAAATACTAAGTGTTTAAAAACGGGAGTAGGGTGAAAACATCAATTAAATCGGAATATTAGTTTAGTGTTATACTTTGCACAATAGAATGATGTCAATTACTACATAAAACTGTGTACAATAATATATAGTTTTTCTTCGACAACGAATATCTCAAAGAAAAGTGTGATTGTCACAAACATACGCCCATAATTTGTGTTGCTTAGAGTGGGCAAAACAATTTATTTTAGTTCGCACATGAACTTAACATTTTAACTAGAGGCAGTGTTTTGCATCTACCACTCCGATTCGGTATGCTTCAACTTTAGCCAGGTCATGTGAAAATGTAGGTTAAATGCTATGTTTTATATATAACTAATATGATGTTATTGACCTAGCTCTTGTCATCACGCTACGCCAAGTAATAATGGTCACCTTTCCAATGTTTATTTAAAATCCGTCAATAATGGACGCGAAAGTGAAAGTGGTTGATTTCGTGCATGTATCACTGGCATCGAAACCTTTACCTCGAACCAGGTTCTTGCATGAGACTCTGTCTTAAAATAATTGTAATTTCTGCGAATCAAAATTTAAATCGATCGAAAAAGTGAACATTTGAGTTGAATTATTAACTAAAAATTGAAGTTGAATTGTGACCTTGACATAGGGCCTACTGCAACAGTCCATGCTATAATCTGAATCACAAAAGTTGTTTTTGATAGCATAGCTGTTTAGGAGTGTAACACTTGAAATCTTAGTATTAACTATAGAAATCATATTGTAACACATCTGTTGTGGAAGTAATATTTTGTGATGTAAGTATAGTAAAGTGATATAATATGGTAACGTTGGGCTAAAAAATATGTTTAATATAGATATCGCATTGCCATATTGATGTTGTAAGAGTAAGAGTAACGTGTTTGATATAAGTATATAGTAGCGATATCAAATTGCAAAACAGCTGTTATTAGGAGAAGCATGTGTGATGTCAAATAAAACTTTATCGTGTTGTTTCCTAACTGCGTTGTTTGATGTGATCTTAAATTTGTGATCAGTAAATACTATCGATATCATGATGTTCCATAGATGTTATGAGGAGAAATGTATCTATCATATTAGTTATACTAACAATATCATATAATAAAAAAACTGGTGTGGGAAGTACATTTTGGGATGAAAATAAAGTTTATATCATATTGTAAACTATCGGTTTTAAGGTTTGATATTTGAGATGTCAGTAAAGAATGTCGATATCATATTCTTACAAAGCTATTGTGTGGAGAAATACCTTTAATGCAAGTATAGTTTGGGGATATCTTACTGTAATATAGCTGTTATAGTTATTAAAACTCTTGTGATGGCAGTTTAGACTGGCGATATCGTAACGTAGCTGTTACGGTTAGTAGCATTTGCGATTTCAACGCAACTGGCGATATCATGTAACTTAGCTGTTGTGTGAAGAAGCATTGTGTAATATTAGTATAGAAAGCGATATCATATGGCAACGTTTTTATAAGAAACATTTGTTATGTGAGTATATAGACTTGCGTAATCATACGGTTTCAAATTGTTAAACAGCTGTTATGAGAGAAGCGTCATTATTGATGTCAATTAAAACTTGCGATCTCGTTTTGTTTCCAAACCGCTTGGATGTCTTGCATGTGTGATGCCAGCAAAGACTATCGATATCATTACGTGACATAGCTTTAGTGAGGAGAAACATTTTTGAAGTCAGTATAGACTGGGTATATCATATTTTAAAATAGTAAATATATGTCGATATCATATTCTTACATGGCTGGTGTGGGTTGTAATATTTGTGATGTCAATACAGACTGGAAATATCTTACTGTAATATGGCTTTTTTGGTTTAATACCATTTTGGTGATGTCAGAACAAATGGCGATATCATAGTGAAATATATCTGTTGTGGGGTGAACAATTATTTATGCCGGTAAAGACTCTCCAAATCATATTGTTATTTAGTTCTTTTGGTAAGTAACATTTGTGATTACAGTATAGAACGGCGATATCATATTTTGAAATGTATGTATGTGTTAGGGTTGAAGGACATTTGAGATGGCAGTATATATTTGCTTCTATATGTGTGTAGTGTATGACATATTGCAAACAAAACATCTTACATGGACATCTTCGTATAGTAACATCTCGTATAATCATAGTAAAACTTATTTGATGGTGGGCCGGTATTTATCTGCATTTAGCTAAATTTAATGCAGACTTGCTATAGTATTGTCAACTAACTGCTATAAAAAGTGTTATTGGTGTTGTCAGTATGTATCTGCTTGTACCTGACTTTCATTTAGACGTAATATAAAATAGTTATCTAGCTGGTATGGTATTTACTTGAAGATGCGTCTAATTCGGACTAAATGTTGTATAGTAACCGAGTTGGTGCGACATGTGTGTGTGTAGATTCATTCATACACATATTTCAAATTGAGGAAAGATTAAACAACGTTTATTACTCACCTAATCAATAAATATCCCTTTAAAGTGTAATGAAACCAATCTGACAAGATTCAAAACGACGTTACATTCAAAGTAGGAATTATACACAAGTGTGACTTTCAAACGTACATGACCCATTACCTGAACACAATAATCGTGTGAATACTTACTACTTCTATGTTAAGTAAGTTGTTGGTTTGGCTTATAACAAACAAACAAAAACTCTAGGAGGCTATTGTTATTATACTGTTATATACTGTAGGAGAGAATTCCATTCATACATCCACTCTGAGAGTTCTTAAAAACAGAGTATATTCCCGAAACGAATGATCATACTTACAAAGAACCTGTGGTACTTTAAAGAAATCATCAATTCAACAAATTTACAAATAATATCGAAATAAAAATAAGAACATTTAATAAATGAATATATAAACGCATAAAGAACAGGAGATTGCCAAGCAATATGGTCCCCTACCGGTGAAACTCCAACAATGACATTTTTTGTTATTTGTTGCCATAACAACCAGAATTCTTGACGTAGGGACAAATGCAATTATGTCCATTATCTCAATATTGCCATCTATCCTTGTTCCAAGTTTCATGAAAAAATATGAAATTTTTTTAAGTTATCGCAGGATCCAGAAAAGTGTGACAGACTGACGGACTAACAGACTGACGTATAGTGTTGGTTCTGACATAAATGACACACAGAGCGCAAACCATAAGTCCCCTCCGGTTTAATCGGTAGGGGACAAAAAACTAAACAAATGAACACTAAATAAAAAATAAATAAAACGGATTATGTAAAAAATTAACATGTGGTTGGGTGTAAGCAACAAAGAAAAGCCAACACACACGATCTACGTTGTTTTGTTCTTTCCCAGAAAGTTATAGTTATTTCAATTATATGTTCATTATTAAAGTCATTTGTAAGATGGCGTTATTAACTTGATGTTTTAAGATGTTCTACTCCAGCTGGACGAATTTTGTTTTCACAGTCGCTTTAAACAAAATGTACATAATTATTTCCATATAGACATTCAATACGGTCAAGAGGGACTTAAGCATTTTATACAAAACATTATGTACAGTATATATATTCAACATTTCATAAAGAAATACGGTTTATTTTTATCTAACCAATCTGTTAGGTAAGTGGTTGAAACTGTGAGGAATAAGAGTCATCTCGTCGCGGGGAAAGAAAAATCAGTAACAAGAAAAATAAGAGCACGCGATAGCAAAGAAGATATACTATCACATAGAGTAACTGCGCTGTGTTCAAACCGTACGTGTCGGAAAAATATCTTAAATTTAAAGATAGATTCGAAAAATAGTGCATGGCTACATTGTATTGTATACATATCTATACTATGTAACCGATAAATGATACCATTTCGTGTAATATAGTCAAGTCTATACCTTCAGTTTGTATGATGACAAGTATAAATTACTAATGAAATGTTAGAATAAAGCTATTTAGTTATTGCCATACGCCAGTATGTACCATACATAATAAGCAAAACGAAAAAGACTGTATGTATGATTAAATTCCATTAAAGTACAATGTAGCTTAACCTACAATAACAATTATATATAAGTATACAGTATGTGTGTACTACACATACAACAGTGCTAATATCCAATGAAAACTATAGTTAACCACCAGTCGGCCATTTTGCACGTTTACTTTTATCGAAATACAGTTAAATAATTACATAAATAAAGTAACCGTGTAAAGCAACTACCTTGATAAGAATTAAAATCATTCAAAAAATGTTAACGAAGTTTACTTGATAAATTTGCCACTTTAAACAATTCAAGATAGAAAGAAGTCGCCTGGCTTGTATTGTTTTGGTGGAATCTTTACGTCGAACACTTGCACGCATTATGTTTATCAACCGTATGAAACTGTATGTTACTCTTCACAAAATAAAACAGATCCTAAAAGCAATACATAATGGCCATCAGTCTTCCAGTTTGACTTTTGTTCAATAATATATTTATTTCAAAAACTTCCATGCATTGAGTTCATCAAGTGTTTTAAAGAAACTGCTGTTATGTAAGATTAAGTAAACCCAAGATGGCAACTTAAAATCATTATTGACATAACAAAATAAATACTGAAGTACAGTTATACCGTGTGTGTTTTATATAAAACGTTTTAAGTTTAATATTAAGTGGAGAAACTTCGAATAACGTTTTTTTTCATCCAAGAGGGCTGACAGTAATCCATTTTAATTTTATTGAGTATCCACCATTTTGAGTTTTGTCGACTACAAATTATGATCAATGACTATTATAAAATGTCTGCATAAAGTATATTGAGTTTATACCATTTCACCTTAAAATAGTCTCTAACTTAAGCAAAAATATGTATCGCATTAATAATCCCAGAGAATACCGAGCGAGATCAATTGTATGTAGTTTCACAAAAAAATCAATACGTAATGCGAATAATCATCGTTTATAAAGATATAGATACAATGAAATTCAAGAATCATGAACAGGATAGAGTTTCGTGTCCGCTTGACTTTAATTTAAGGCATTTGACCAATTGGTTATGACATAGAATAAAATACATAACATAAAATATTAATCACAAAACATGATTAAAACAAGAGATACCGACGTGGAACGACCATTGCAACCATTGGGTGTTGAAACCGGTTCATGAATAGCGGAACAACACAATTAGTCCAAAATTACTCAAACACGATAATAGTGTAAACATACATTAACATTAACCACATATCATCGTGATTAAGAATGAAAACCAATGAAAGCGTATAACATGATTTTATTCCAATTAAATTACTCAATTGCTAGGTGACCCATAGTAAAATACTTGAAACTTTTTGAGGCGTGATGAAATGAAATAAGAACAAGTATCAGTTAAAATAATATCCCCTCGGACAGCCAACTAGCCAAAAAAAACAGATCAGCCCATATTGAAACTCGAAATTGTGTGTGTAACTATATTTTTGTTTGTAAATTTAAGTGGAATAACTAAAAAAAAAACGCATATTCCAACAAAGATATAGTAAAGCAACATAAATACTCAAAATCAACCAATATTTCGCAAAATATTTCAATCAATAATTTGACCTTCAACAAATCAGTGTTCCTTATAGCAACTGCCAAGATTTTAACGATAGATATATTCTTGTAACATAGATTTAACGAGATACAAAATGCTCGGTTGTATTTGTGTTTGTGACAATATATTTCATGTGAATATCCCGAACATTTACGAGCGAACGCGAGATGGGATTTGGGCAGTTCGTGAGAACAACTTCGTTCTTCCGAAAATAGACGTTATTTATAACACCGAAATTTAGATATATTCCTTTTACACTTCGACGTGAAACTAAATACTTTTCAAATTATTAAATCTTTGATACAACAACATTATTATTAGTGGCTGCGGTCGAAGCGTGTTTGTATTAATATTTTGACGTGCTAGCCCTTAACGAACAATTTTATTTTATCACCAATTGCTTTTAAATGGAAAGTCCAATAAGTAATGATTAATTTTAACTCTTAATTTATTTGACATCGCACAAATTAAAGTGAAACTCTTAAAGATAACACCTTTACCCTTTTTATCGCAAATGTTCGAATTTGAATATGTCAGTGCTTGTTTACTTTTAGTAAGTTGAGTTTGATGAAGGAAGGAGAATAACTGTTATATAATAATTTTTAATAATGACATGTTATTGTTTATTTTTGCTAGGCTTTCAATTAAAACGTGAGATTATTAAATTTAAGACAGTTGATCAGTCAAATGCATATACAGCGGTTTCTTTAAATGAAGTCATTGATCTCAATATTTAGTATGAGGATTAATATTCATTTCAAACCTCTTACAGAAGCGAAAGGCAAAAATATTTATACGCTACATAGTCATGTAAGGTAAACAAATAACTTCTTCAACATTTTTAAACAATTATTGTTATGTACTGTAAGTGTAAATGTATGTGTTGTTCCCAGTAAAAGTAATAGCTTATAAAAAAAACTCTTGCAGTTCATGGTCAATGCCAATCAAACAATTAAGTATGTAAAACCCGAGCAAATATGTAAGCAAAAACGATGGATAATAACAAGAAATAAATCTGCAACATAAGCAATATAATTTACACGCAAAGGTAATTCAATACTTTTGAAACACAATCTTACATTAGTGCATGCGTACATTACGGAATTAATTTACATCAGGTAAACAAACGACATCGAAATACATGTGCGCACTGTTTTCATTCATTTAAATAAGGCATGTATACATATAAACAATATATTATAGAATGATATCTAAATATATTTGCTCAAAACAGCTCATCTTCGTTTATAGCATGAACATATACGATCCACACACATGCGCACACAATACAATTGATGTATCTTCTCCAAATCAAAATGTATGTGAGCAATATCCCATACTTTTAAAACCGGAAAAAATAAAATCAATATACATTTGGATCATTTACAGTTATCACATCTACGGGAAAATAAAACCAATACTCTATACATGTGATCAATACACAGCTTTTTTAAAAGTTGAAGGAAAAAATACAGTTAAACTATATGTACACAATATACATTTCATTTATGTCAGAACCAACAATATCCGTTTGAAAGTTATACAGTTATGTAATATAAAACATAAAAATACATGTTCACAATAAAATGTTATTTCTGTAAAAAACAAAAACTAAACACGTGTACTCAGTAGTTGATTCCTTTCAGGAAAACTGAGCCAACAAAAATGTACATAGATTTACATCACGAAAACATCTTAATACTTACGCTATATATACATTTATTAAATTTATATATATATATATCTCCAGTACATCGGTTCGATATAGATCATTTATCTCATTAACCAATAATATCGAAATCGATTCTCTCAATATACAGTCAATGTATACCTAAATGATATATAACAAAGACAGAATAATGCATTGTACCAGTTCATTTATCTCGATGATAAATAACATCGAAACATATGTTCAGAAATCTTACGAAAAAACTAGCTTTGATATATATCCGCACAATATTCATTTTATAAGTAAAAAGGAACAGAGAAATATATGCATGCAATGTGCGTACACTATACAGTCCATTTATCAAAGGAATATATAAATTGTTCATGATTTATAGTTTGTAAATTTCTACAATAAATAATATCGAAGTACAAAAACATTATATACAGTTCAATTTTTTATCACAATACAAGCATGTAAATATGAACACTTCTAATACCGCGTAACGCATTCATCCAAAAGTAACAATATCATGTATGTCAAAAAGATAAAGCGGTATTAAAAGCAATCTATATATTTTAACATCATGCAACAGCAAACTACTCCACCAGTTGTAAGTAATATTTTGTAATAATAAAACACATCTGAATTTGATTCAGTCAAGTATGTATTCTTGTTATACTAGTTAAAGGCTAAAATAATTAAAGAAACGGCATAAAGGTCATTCAAGCGTATAAAGCAGCAAAGTAGTTATTTGCAAAATTGCTAAAAATTGGAACGGAACTGTGGAACTCCATATTTCTAAAAAAAAATATATTTTCAGTGGAAATAACAAACAACGATGGTCCATGTTGTTCAACACTGGTAGTTTCATTGAAATAAGAATACTTGCTACGGTATGTGATTTTAAAATGAATTAACAAGGGTTGAATTCATTTGTTACGCCATATGATTGTGTTTGTGTCAAACTTTAAGAACATTCCGGACTACCAATATTAAGCCAACAGTTTGTTAACTTAAAAAACGGTTTTAAACTTAATTGTTGACATCATTCGGCAAACTAGTCCGCTAAAATCGCTTTATATCAATAGAAGAAATTCATTAATTCAAACTGTGACGGCTGTAAACTGAACTCGTCATTAAAACTTTGAGTATTTTGCCGAATAGCATTGCGATTAACGTAAATATATCAATATACATGCACAGTGTACAGCGTTATTGTACATCAAAAATAAACATAATATAAACATAAATCACGAAATTGAAGCGTCAAATAAATATTTTATTTGGAGAATATCCTGTTAGGACATTAAGGAAAAACGCGCACACAAAATTGATCTTAAACATCAAAAACAGATTCCAGTTTGAGAGAATACACATTTTCTAAACATGTTTTTAAAACTAAAAACTCAATGTTAATTTGGTAGTGTTATTGTTATACATAATTTATATATGCGAATGTAAATAAGTAAAACATTGTTTTGTTTATCTTTAACAATATAAAATCTTTTTTTTAAGCGTAGCATGTATACCAGTTGAAAGCTCTGTTGGAACTGGTGTTATGTTGCAAGTGACACTCGTTTAACGTAACGGCTACGGCTTGTCCTTTGGTTTCAGTTGAATTGACAGCTTTTCAGTCCTTCGTTTTAGTAACCATCGTCATTGCTGCTAGTGGCGCCATGTATTGTGGGACGTCAGACTGAAGGCTTGTCTCTGTGATCTCTACGTCAACATACTCTCTTGGAAGCACATCACGGTCTGCTATGCGATCATACTCGCTTCCCAGTTGACCACGGGCTGCCAGTGGTTGATAGTCTCCCCCCTGCATAATAAGGTTAGTGTGGTCTAGCTCATGTTCAGAACGATACTAGGTTCTATAAATCTATAGAGATATTTATCGTTTCCTGTGTGCGCAATTCTTTCAAATATCATCCTGTATGAATGATTACCAAATTTGTTACTATATAATTCAGACATTCACAACCTTGGTATAGGTTGCAATCATTTAAAAAGCGTCTGTTTTACAATTCAAATACTATCAGTTGGCAAAGACCATTGAATACTACATTTACTTAATTTTACAGTTTGAGAGAGGAATCGTCTGCAGTCCTGGTTTTCATTTAATCTACCGTTCAAAATATATCCATTTACATCTTGAGTATTCAAATATTTGAATATTTCAGTTTTTAGAAAGAATCAGTCAATTATGTATAGTGGCCATTACAGTAACACATTATTTGGTTTACATGGCGGCTTGGGCGAAATACTGATCATTTGATCGTTTCAGAACAAAATAGAAATTAATACAAACACATTTCCATTAATCTTTTGCTCACTCTCTCGTTGTTTGCTAGGTAATCGCTTATATTTTAGACACACCTAAAAATTAAGGAAAATCGCTCACTTTATATATATATATATATTCGTCTTTCCCAAATATCGTGTTGTTTTAATAATGGTACAATTGTGTTTTATCATCAAAAATACAGGTCGTATAGAGCAATATCATATACATAACTGTTTTTGTTTTAATATGTTTCAACATACCTGAGAGGGGTCTGTCATCGGATAGCTGGGGGTATTACGACTCCTTCGTCTTTAAAAAAAGGTTAAATGTAAATTTAACAATTATAAATACACATAAATACATTAAAACATCAATAAATAAACAGATAAAAAATGTATTAAGTAATTACAAATAAATATATAAATACATAATTTGAAATCACTTATAACACAAAACAAAATGTGCAAAACAAAGTGAAGGAAGAAGCAGTTATGCTCCTCAAGAAAGCTACAATTAAACATGATTTTCAAAGTTTATAACTAGCAGCAATCGAACTTCCTGTAACTCCCAAGGCAAAGCTTAAGGTACCATTGATGCCTCTAGGAACAAAAAGCAACGGTCAAAATCATCCGTCGTAAGAAGATGAAGGAGAGATAAAAACTACCCCTAATGAATTGCTTTGTGGCTTTACAATTGCACACAAAGTAGTTGAAGAAGTTTATTGAGTCCGATGAAAACGTGAAGATGATTGGGCAAGTTGAAAACTTGCAAACCATTACTATTTCAAGATACGCACATGTAATCAGATACTCTAATTTCTACGAACAATACGAATGTTTAATACCTGTGTAATGAACGCTTGCTCGAATAATCATGCATGTTGTGTCGTACATCACATTATTAATTATACTTGAATTGCATCTGAAGTATTAAGTGCACTCGCAGACAGTAAACTATTTTTATTTATTTCAATATCTATTATTTCTTATTCAACATATATGTTATATTTATAAGTAACGTGTAAACTTACTTCTTTTTTATGATGACAATAACTGCTACAATAACAGCAGACACCAAGACGCAGAGCCCAATGCCGATGTACACAAATGTCGATGATTCCGTAGTCGATGAGGGGGTTGATTGTGATTCTGGGGCTTGAGATGTTGACGCCCCTGCATTGTTATTGGAGCAAAAAGCAATTTATAAAAAATCAAAAAGGTTCCTTTTAACAGTTCATATTGCTGCACAAGTAAAACAAGTTCTCTAAGGCGTGACTAGTGCCTGACTACGGAACACGTTTTATGGTGCTACTTTTGCAAAAGCTAAATATAATTAAATTTGTGACAAGCTGACAGAGGGACAAATGTGATGGAGGCAGTCAAAGTATTAGTAACCGATCCCGTAATGGACTGTTTCTTTTTCTAATGAAAAAACCTGGTTTCTTGGGATTTCATAAACCTAGTTTCTTATGAGAACCTAGATTCATACCCTGTTTCATAATGACTTGAAAAAAATGAAAGTTTCACCATAACCATATGAGTAAACTTGCCCAGTTCAATTGTGCCTGTGATTCCTAAGAACTGGAATCACATTTTTTACAAGTTGAGGTATTTTAAGAATACTTTTTTTTAGCCCAATCGTCATAAAACTTTCTTAGAACAGTCATTGTATCACATTTCAATGTAAATATATCAAAGAATTGATAACAGTTGTTCTGATGTTTTTAAAACTATAGCTATGAAAAATGTCATCAATTTATATATTATTATATAATTCATTTATTATTATATAAGGATCGAGAACACGAAATGCAGTTTTGATTCATATTTCTAAAAATGAAAACAACACATAGTAAAAAAGACATCACTAGTAAGTGGGTTTGACACATGATGCTTCATCGACAGATTACTATGTTGACTAGCTTAAACTTCATACGAATATAGGGGCTGTAAACTGACCTTGTGGCAATGTTGTTCAATAGACCGGTACCATTTTTTAACTCAGCCTAGAAATCATTATAAATACTTGTTTGAGAAAGTCTATTTTATTTTTCACAGTAGCCTATATTTTGACAAAAAAGTGACACAGTTTCAAACGCGGCCCAGATACAATTGGGACAAAATGTATTTCATAGTTTCACGAATACTAGGCAATACATATGGCCTCAGAGTGTTCCCAATGTAAATGTTAATGACACACGATAGATAAATCAGGACACACAAAAGGTGATCTCAAAACTCACCTTGGTAACAGTTTTATACGACCTTTATTTCAAGTTGTACGCAATTTTCACATGCATACAAACATATTTCGTTGAAACAAGAACCACAACCCCATGCAGAGCTGAGAATGCAAGCAAAAACAGTCCTATTAGTCCGGAAAATGCGACATAAACACGGACTTAGGGTGAATAGTAATGGATTTTTGTGTTGAAACTCCTCTCGAGAATCTAAATGAGGCCGGTCTGGTATCATTGAAGTTCCTATCTCCGAAATGGCGTCCAGGACAAAATGGCGTCCAGAATAGACGCCGTTTCAGTATTTTGACATATATTGTTATATATTTATGCCTTTATCCATTATTAAGCATCTGTTCAACCTGAAATATAATGGTTTTGTTTGCTTGGGAGTGAATTGATCAAAATAAAATTCCAGATTGTACCCAAAATGTCTATACATATTTCCGCATATCACGTGATTGTAGTTAAAATTTCATCATAATCGATCGGATCGGATCGGAAATTCATGTTATAACAACTTGATACATTGTCTTGCTGGCATTTACTCGTGTTTCGTAGATTTCAATAGATTTTACACTACATGTAGGTGCCAAAATTATCTACATAAATCTGTTAAGCACACATGATTTACATCTTAATTTGATTTACATTGGGCAATTATGGACTACACAAGTAATTTCATTATAAGTATTGATTATGTTCCGAATATAGTACATAACAGTTTACATCACCATTGAAATTTGAAACAAAACTAATATGGATGAGTTTTTATTCAGCTCATTCAGCAAATGTAGAGTCGATGGTTAGACAAACAACATCATACAGTATTTTATATTCCAAATTATTTCATTATCTTGGATTTGTATAACTTAATTGTGGATATGTATGTAAATTGTAAAACCCAAGTGTGATCCTGATGTACAGGAAACATTCTCATTCAAGACGTTTGGTTAGTAAGCATGCATGTGTGTGTTTCTGTGTACGGCGGGAAAGTTTCAGGATGTAAAACTGTGTCTCGGTAGAGTGAAATATCTGATGTTTTTTGTTGGGCAAGAGGGAACGAGTAGGGCTAATAATGAGATTGAAGAGCTAATTGAGTCAACAGTCTCGAAATTCTCTAATGTGGAGACATGTCCAGTTTGTCCACATAATGTTCCAACATTTAGACTACTGACAATAGGAATTTGAGAGCAATGCATTTACTTACAATAAAGTTCATACATTTGATGACCAAAAAATGTATCTTAAAAACAAGCTTCTGGCAGTCGTTCGTCTAAATTGAGAGTTAATTGCTTGTTTGAGGCCGTATTCCTTACTTGTGTTTATTTACGAACAGAAGTTGAATATGATTGACCGTACTATTCGCACTTGGCATCAGTAAAGCTCATGTGACCATACGTCCTTGGTGTCCTTTACAAACATAAAAACGCGAGATTCGGCATCTACTATATAAGATCAGTGTAGAAAATGCCTTAACATGTTCAAGATAAGTTTTTAAAGGGACAACATGTCAATAGACATGTTCTAGAGAATATGGACTGCCATATGTAGCGATATGTTTATAGAAAAAACTTGTTTGAGATATCGCCATGGTTAGAAGAGGATAAGAAGGGCAACACTTAAACCTGAAACATGCATGTTTTGAAGTTTGAAATTCCATATTTGCAGCAAGAGGGACGAAGATCTAAAAGAAATAAGAAGTGCCAGTTAATTTGAAATTAAATAGCAACACACAGAGAAAAAGCTGATGGGGATTAGTTCAAATTCTAAGATAAAGCAGATTGTTGGTGAAAGTTGACATTATGTATTAATACGTTGGATCCAAAGTTATCATCCTCCCAGTTAAGTAAACTTTCTGACTGAAACGCGAGAGCTTAGTTAAGTGAACTTTCCGACTGGTAAACCAATACGACATTGTTCAATATCTATTAAGGATGAAACCCACGCTGTGTCTAGAATGCACATTAGGATGGGAGACGTGGAAGTGTATGACAAAAATCTGATTTATGCAAGAGTGATTGGCTCACCAGATGGTTCAAGTGAAGTCGACATTAACTATATACTATATACAAAGCCATGAATAGATTCAAGTACCTACTGCTATGCTTACTGAAACGGGGGTATCTCATAAACGGGTGCTCAAGTGACAATTTAAAGGCGAGGTGTCTAATCGAAGCATTGATAATTTGACCCCATGTTCAGAAATAGATTGATATGCTATCCTTTAAGTTATTCACTGGCCAATAGACGGAAATATACATGACTACATTGACAATTTTCTTAAATAAGACACACACGACGGATATATGTTTTCTACGTTGTTTTTAACTTATATATGGAGTTCAGCACCAACAGTATGATCAGGTCAATTAGAAAATCACCTGTTTTAAGGGTGTACAAACTAAAGGGTTAACCACCACATAATGTAATACTAGGTGTCACTAAGAACACAACAAAAAGCTGATCTCTCTGATTTAAAAATCGGTAGGCACTCACTGAATCACTCAAGCTAGTCATTGCATGAGATCTTGGTACTGAAATATATGACATTGTCGTAATCAATCGAACTGTCGTAAACACAAACCATGAAGAAACAGAAGCTAATATGATAAGGCAAATTGTTGATGCTGTAGACACGGAACACATCGGCTTTTTTGCTGTATCTGATGACACAGGCGTGTTTGGTTTGTTGTTTAATTGTTATTGCTGTCCTGAAACTCTCGATATCGATCAATATGGAATCATCAGTAAGGGAGAGAGTAGTTAAAGAAATTCCCAAAATTGGTTAAATGCATTGACTGTTCGAGACCGACTTGCTCTCTGCTCACGCTATTTCTGCACGCAATATTGGGGTTGAATGTTGTATTATACGTAAGGGTAAAGTTGTTAAAATGCTAAACGCAAGCAACTCTTGAATGCTGGTATGTTAATATGAATACTTGTTTGAAGATTGTTGGGAAGGAAAAGACCAGGTTTGTCTAAGCATGGTACGGAAAGCTTGAAATAGAGGAAATGTTTATTACAGGAAAAACACGATTTTCAGCCGTGGAAAGCAAATATGATTATACTATGCAATCGCTAGCAAAGCAGTAACGGACGCGTGTAAAATAATATGTGTACTTATATCCTATAGTATAGTATATTCATGATGAATATTTTTTTTTCTATATGCACATTATAGGTCAATTGTTCAGAATGAACTGCTGTTGCATAACTTGGGGTAAATTAATATACATTATCTTGCAGCTGTATTTGCAGTAGTGAAAAAAATAAACAGTGGCAATACTGTTATTCTAACAATTTATCAACTTAAAACATGTGTATATATGCGCTCAGTATATGCTTAACCTGCGCTATTGTTTATATGAATTGCATTATCATCACTAAAGAAGTTTTAATATTCGACCATTTAAAAAATCACATAACGTAATAACAGATAATCAGTTGGTGTTTAGAATATATATTAGAATCAACATAATAGTATAATACACCTATACCCAGTGTATTGCTATTTCACAAACGCATGCAGTCCATATAGACTAAATCATTGACTTCCCAGTATAGACCTATGTAGGCCAATTAATTGGACTCTAGTGTCCTTGTATACCATATCTTTTTGCCCACCATGGTTGCAATCTTCATTTTTGCTGCCACGCTTTCATTAACTTTTATTATTGAAAAAAAATCACATTTTTACATTGTTTATTGTAAAAACATATTTTGCATATTGTTCTTGTATATGTCTTCTAAATATGCGCAATTATTAGCCTGCTTAAATGCGCTTTCAAAATTAAGTTGCGTCTATCTATAAATGAATATACATGATATCTGCAACAAATGAACGTTGATGACAATCATTCATTTATCAGGGACGTTTTGTACCCTGCTTTAATTATATGATAACACATAGGTTTTTTGTTGTAATAAGCATGAGTAGATGTAGATTTTATAAAAAAAAATTGTTTAGATAAAATAAGTTTTCATTATTAGAATTTATGACAATCCTTTATTTATCAGGGATGTTTAGTACCTTGCCTTAATTACATGATTAACACATATGTTTGTGTTTGTAATAAGCATGCGTATGTGTATAATTTGTAAAAAACACGTCTAGATAAATTAAACTTTCCTTGGCAAAAAATAGTACGTAATGTCTTAAATATGAACGTTAATGTAAATTCTTATTCTATCAGGGATGCTTTGCACCTTACTATAATTATATGTGAAACACAAATGTTTTTGTTGTAATAAAGCATGTGTATTTGTAGATCATATAAAAATATGTTTAGATAAATTAAGCATTCACTTTAAAAAATATTACATAATGTATTTAATGTATTAAATATAAAAATAAGAAACTTCTGAAAAGAATTCAGAATTGACCGGCCATCAAAATCTGTTGCATTCAGTTTTTTGTTGTTGTTGTTTTTGTGTGAATCATGAAGACTTACGTTTTTTTGCCACTTTTTCCTTTTCTTATGTTCACCATAAGGAATACACCACCAAAACAATAAAATGTAAAGAATGCTACATATGTTGTAAAATTATGTATTTTGATGTAATTTTGATGTAAATAAGTCCATATGTTTGATTGTAGCCACAATCATTCATTATACGCTAAGCCTCCTTTTGTATATTTTGTTCTTTTGTTCATATATTGTATGTTTGTGTTTAATTGCCGAATTGTTTATGTTTCAACATGCAGAAGTTAAAAGTTATCATTATTGTATTTTATATAGTGTACCAATCACAGTAAATACAATTTAAAATGACTCTGTTGGAAACTACTTACCATTAGATTCGACATATATGACAAACAGTTTTACCTTATGTACATTATACGGGCCAAAAGATACGCCACCTTTTTACAGACCTCTAATAAAAAAAGTAACAGGTTTTAACACTGTTAAATATATAATATGTGGGGACTTTAATTGTGTTTTAGATGTCAACTAAGATTATCAAAATAACACATTCACAATTAACAATAATAAAAATGCAAGAAAAACAATGCAATCTATTATAAGAGATAACAATATAATTGACACTTTCATATATCTAAATTGCACTATTTAACAATAAACATGGAGACGCTTAACACCATTACAGCAGGCTAGAATTGATTTTGTTCCTAACTTCAAACAATATGTCATCCAAAATTCGAAAATCTACTATTGATTCATGTTATAAGTCAGATCATTCAATCATCGACATAGAAAAAAAACTTTTGAGGATGTAGCACATGGAAAAGGGCTATGGGAATTCAACAATTCATTTTTAAAGGATATTGACTATTTAAATTGCATTAATACTTGGATAGAAAATATTAAACTACAGTACTGTATACCTATCTAAAACATATAAAACATAGAAAATATCAACAATAGCAACATACAATTTGTTACAAACGACCAATTATTTCTGAAGACATTACTTACGGAAATAAGAGGAAAAACTAGTTCAATTTCATCATATAAAGCTTAACAGTACACAAATCATGAATCAAATTTAATTAAGAACATTGATATACTCCAAAAATCCTTAACTGAAACTAATTCAGACCAGTTACGTGAGCTAAACAATGAATTAGAAACTGTGAGGGAAAATAAACTTAAGGGTATCTTATTTGCTATAGAGCTAAATAGATAGAAGATGGAGAAAAAAAACCACTAAATACTTTTGCTCACTCGGATCTTATCATTACACAAACAAGTCGATACCTTTTATTGAATTAGAAAACGGGGCTAAGTTAATAGGGCAAAACGATATTTAAAAAAATGCTGTTTCATTCTATAAAACATTATACAACATAAATGACATCGAAATAAAATACATTATTAATGCTGATCTATGTAATAATAATATACCTTAATTAAATAAAGTGCAATCTGACTCGTTAGAAGGACTGCTTAATATTGAAGAAGTATCAATAACACTTAAAAATATGAAGCATGATAACAGTCCAGGTTCTGATGGATTCACTGCGGAATTCTTTAAGGTATTTTGGAATAAGTTAGGCCACTTCATAGTGAGAAGTCTTAATTATGATTTTATTACAAAGTCCTTGTCTATAACACAAAACATGGAATATTACATGTATCCCAAAAGAAAACAAGCCGAGATGTTACCTGAAAAAACTTAAGACCATTGACACTATTTAATGTTGTTTACAAATTAGCATCAGGTTCCATTTCAAACAGATTAAAACAGTACTTGATATTTTAATCTCCAAAGATCAAACAGTTTTCATTAAAGGTCGATTTATTGGTGAAAACACCAGATTACTTAACGATATCTTGAAATATGCTGAAGATAATATAATACCTGGGTTACCTTTGATGATTGACTTTGAAAAAGCGTTCGATACCTTGTCTTTCCAGTTTATAGAAATAACTTTAATTTTTTCAATTTCGGACCAATGTTTCAAAAATGGAAATTTTATTGTTCTTGCATAATACCATGGATTCCATACAAATAAATGGATTCTGTTCAGATATTTGTTGTATAGAAAGGGGATGTCGTCTAGGAGACCCAATCAGTGCTTTCATTTTTTTTATAATCTGTGCAGAAATTCTTGCTATTAAAATAAGGGACAGCAAAGACATTAAAGGTATAACTATAAATGACTTACAATATAAAATATCACAATTTGCGGATGAGACATCTTAATTTCTAGACAGATCGGAATCATCTCTTAACTGTACATTAGATATTATTCATAAATTCTCATTATACTCTGGACTTAACATAAACTATGAAATATTTAATTTAATTAGGATAGGATCTATGAGATATAGTACTAGAGGAATAAAAACTAAATACAAACTAACATGGGGAGCTATTACCTTCAAAGTTATTGGGATAATGTTTGATATCAATTTAGATAGAATGGTAATGTTAAATTTTGAAAACAAAATCGAAAGTATTAAAAGATCAATAAGTCATTAGAATCGCAGAGACATTACTCCTCTAGGAAAGATAACCATTGTCAAATCATTGTTTCTACCTTTAATTACTCATGTATTTGTATCATTACCAACACCAAGCATAGACACCATGAAAACTATAAATCAACACTTGTGACTTCATTTGGGCAGGATTAATCAAAATTAAAAAACACAGTAATTGTTAAGGATTATAACAAAGGTGGGTTTAATATGGTAGATATATGTTCTTTTGAAAATTATATGCAAATAACATGACTTAAGAGAATAGTGTCAGGCGAAGGAAATTGTTATTCACTTGCTAGATCGTTAATAGATTTTAAAATAGTATTCAATACTGGTAACATGTATGCCGAAAAAATAAAAAAAAATATTTTGATTTGATGTTTTGAAAAACTAAATATTGTATATTGAAAAGCTGCCAATATTGAATTGTGATGATATTCTGGATATGCCTTTTTTATAATCATAATTTTAAAATTAGCAATAGCTATATCCATATTAAATATCTATATTAAAGAGGTATTCGGTTTGTGAGAGACATAATGGTAGAAAGAAAAAGCTTTTTTCCAAAGAATCTTTGGATACACAAGTTGGAACAAACGTAAACTTTCTATTGTACCAAGGATTAATAAACATAATATAGAAATACATTGACAATTGTAAAGACCTGCCAAACTTTGACACAAACACTCAAGGACCTATATTACCAACTTACATAAAACAATAGTAACCAGCCCTAAAGAAGAGAAACATATATATTAAACATTAATTAAAAACAATGGTATTCCAGCTTGTAATACTTAATTGAATTCAGAATTTTTAAATATTGAATGGAAAAAAGTAAATGCACTTGTATTAAATATAACTAAGAAACTTATATCAGATGTTTCCAGTTCAGAATAGTTCACATAATACTGGGGACAAAATCCTTAATGTTCAAAATGAAAATTGTCGCTTATAATTTATGTACATTCTGTAATTTGGAAGTTGAAAATATAATGCACTTGTTCTGGTACTGTCCACATACCCAGGATATTTTTAAATTTGGTGTTGATATTGTTCGTAGAAGTAGACCAAGCATACCTATTCACATTACATGTCAGGATCTACTACTTGGAATTATAAATCCAAAAATGAACGATTTAAATATAGTATACATTGAGATTAAACGGTATATATTTTATTGTCAAAGAAAAAACAGAATTTCTTCAAAATACGGACTTGTAATCAGTATGAAACAAACTTGAAATTTACAGAAATACAATTAAATCAGAAGAAGAATTACAAATTATGGTATCTGGTTGAAATATTTAATGACATCTCATATAATGACATAACCAATCATAAGACATAATATAAATAATGCTTAAAACATATTTATTTGTTGTCGCTGTTGTAAACTCTGTATTATCAGTTTTTCGTACACAGTGCAATTCAGCACTTTCTATTTATTTCTCTTATGTGCAATATTTTATGTTAAATGATATACATACTTATTTTCAATATTAATTTAGCTTGTTACAATATAATTGTACAAACTGTTTTTTTCTGTTGTTGTTCAATACTTGAACTATAATACAATTATAATATTATATGAATGTATGTTGAATGTACTACATGTATATTAGTTATATTATATTTATGTACCCACCAAAAAAGCTTTACAGGAAATACTTTGTTTTATGAAATGTATAATACTTTGTATGAATGTATACAATACTCGTATTATGAGAGAATAAAATTTTGCACTGAAAACAAAGAAAAGAAGTATCGGACGCATGCTATTAATATATGAAACGCGCACCTATAGCGGCGTGTTTATGGAAACACGAAATACAAACAGACCCCCCGGATCTAAATTCATGAGGCTACTGTTGGAAAAAGGATGAGGCATAACACACTTTTTTTACCAATTACAGTAGCCTCACATGTTGCTTTAGCACCTCCCAACATGCAGACAAACATTGTTGTTACATAACTATGTCGTTAAAAAGGAAAGATATAGTTTAAGTGTAGTTTGCTATGTAATCGTTGATATGAACTACAAAGTATTCGATATGAACTAATATTAACACAAGAACATCACCATATGCTTAACAGCTGACATCATAAGATAAACTGGTACACATGCTATTTAACCTTATGAACAAATGTTAAATAATACGTATTATGGTATTTCAATTGATATCTCATTTGCTTGAAAACAGTACACCGGTATAATTTCATCTAAAATAAATATTATTTTCGTAGAATGTGCTTTATACAACTATATAATTTGTATCTGATGGTTAGGATCAGTGCGATACATTGCTCTGCGAATGCTATATTGAAATTGATTTAATCAGACACTTGTTTAATACTTAAGTGATGCTTAAGTTGGTATGGTTGTATTATGTGTACATATTCATTATTAAAATTTGGATAAGATATTGGTTTACGAAGCAAGTTTTCAGGAGCTATCTTGATTCTGGCTGCCACTTTGGACTCCATCTTCCTTATGTTTAAAAATATAGTTTTCATTCCGTAATGCATTAATGCTAAGTATGAGTATATTAAAATTAGATTATAAGATATTTCTATACGTCAAACCGAATACGCAATGACTATTTGTAACAAATATATTAAAATGGAATATGAAAATACCATTATCAACGCCATTTATTAGCAATAACTATATATAATAAATATAAATACATAAATTATAAATATAAATAATGAAACAGGTATCTTTAGTTTCAAGTGATTTATAGTCATACCCTGATCACAGTTGTTGCCTTGCCAGCCCGGTGAGCATACACAATAGTAGGCGTTCTGCAGATTAGTGCACGTTGCGCCGTTCTTACACGGAGCTGGGTCGCATTCGTTGATATCTGAAAGATATACACAACATACATACATTTCTCAAATAATCAGCGTGGTTACATTATATGTTCAGAAAAAAACGGTTATAAGACATTTGAGAAGTTGTTCGTACCCTCGCCTTGTTAGCGTAAAATTGACATAGCAACAAAACACCGCCTACGAGCGTAATGGCTTCCAAAAACCTAAGGCAGACTCGAATCAAATTTGGACAGTTTTGTTTGCTGTCATTACAGGAAGCTCTGTTCAAGCACACGTCTGACAAACCAGTTGAGTGTACGTATAATGGTCGGTTTACTGGTATATGTGTGTACACACCTACCTTGGTCACAGATGTTTTCCCTGCCAGCCGGGTGAACATGTGCGCAAATGTTAAATAATATGTATTATGGTATTTCAATTGATAACTCATTTGCTTCAAAACAATACACCGGTATATTTTCATCTAAAATAAATATTATTTTCGTAAAATGTGCTTTATACAACAATATTATTTGTATCTGATGGTTAGGATCAGTGCGATACGTTACTCTGCAAATGCTATATTGAAATTGATTTAATCAGACACTTGTTTAATACTTAAGTGATGCTCAAGTTGGTTTGGTTGTATTATGTGTACATATTCATTATTAAAATTTGGATAAGATATTGGTTTACGAAGCAAGTTTTGAGGAGCTATCTTGATTCTTGCTGCCACTTTGGACGCCATATATCTTATGGTTGAAAATATAATTTTCATTCCGTAATGCATTTATGCTAAGTATGAGTATATCAAAATTAGATTATAAGATATTTCTATACGTAAAACCGAATACGCAATGACTATTTTATACAAATATATTGAAATGGAATATGAAAATACCATTATCAACGCCATTTATTAGCAATAACAATATATTATAATATAAAAAAATAAATTATAAATTTACATAATTAAACAGGTATTTTTATTTTCAAGTGATTTATAGCCATACCCTGATCACAGTTGTTGCCTTGCCAGCCCGGTGAGCATACACAAGAGTAGGCGTTCTGAAGATTAGTGCACGTTGCGCCGTTCTCACACGGAGCTGGGTCGCATTCGTTGATATCTGAAAGATATACACAACATACATAAATTTCTCAAATACACAGCGTGGTTACATTATATGTTCAGAAAAAAACGGTTTTGAGACATATGCAAAGATGTTCATAACTTCGCCTTGTAAGTGTTAACTTGATATAATCACAAAACACCGCCTACGAGCGTAATGGCTTCAAAATACCTTAGGCAGACTCGAATACAAATTTGGACATTGTTGTTTGCTTTCATTACATGAAGCTCTGTTTAAGCACAGGTCTGACAAACCAGTTGAGTGTACTTATAATGGTCGGTTTACTGGTATATGTGTGTACACACCTACCTTGATCACAGTTATTTTCCCTGCCAGCCGGGTGAACATGTGAACGAATACTTGTTCTGAAGTTTGTTGCATGTCGCACCTTACTTACACGGGTTTGGGGCACATTCTTCTGCTTGTTGGGCATGAACGTAAACGTTTCCAAAGTATATGAAAACAATGCAAGAATCTCCAATAGTAAAATAAAAATGTACAATTATACCCTACCTTGGTCACAGTTATATCCCTTCCAGCCAGTTACACACGTGCATGAGTACGCATACCGAACATTGGTGCACGTGGCACCGTTTTTACACGGGTCGGGCGCGCATTCGTTGAAATCTGAAATAACGTGTACATATCATTATGTTTATTGGACGATAATGCATATATTGCATTTAACATTTTGGACAAAGGGCGTGAATATTAAATTTAGCAACACTTGTCAAAACCCAGTGTTCCTTTTAAGCATGTGCAACTGCGGGATAGAGTTACTTTTAGCGAACAACTGCATTTGAAGTTACTGTACTATATTTACCAACATGTCAAGACAATTATTTAACCAATTTATAAAGTTGTAAAATGGGAATAACGTTCGTTACGCAATTGATGTGTATGGAATAATGTAATAAGCATTAAAAAGCCACTCGTTTACAGGCTGAGTATGAACAAGCTTTGTGACATTTAGCCACCGGAAACCGATAAGGGGATAGAAACACGTATGATCATTTGCAAGTGCTTTTGAGCATGTACACGAGTACGTCTTCTGGAGATAAATGCACGTAGCGCCGTACTTACACGGGACAGATGCGCATCCGTTGTTATCTAAACGATAAACACCACATATTTCTATGTTTCGAATAATCAGAATGGTGACATTATTGGTTCAGAACAAACCGTATTGACAAAGATGAAGCGATGTGTATACATTCGCCTTGTTAGCGTTAAATTGAACCAGCAACAACACATTTCTAATCTTGCAGACTACGTCAAATACCCGGACTTAGGGTATATATAAAACAGTATATGTTAAATGGACATTTAGTTCGAAACATAACTCCAATCAAGAATCTGAATGATGCCGGTCTGGTATCATTGAGAGTCCTGAGATTTCAAAGATGGCGTTTAAGATCGACGCCGCTATTTTGTTTTACCTGTGCTGCTATATAATTATGCCTTTATCACTGACCAATAGACTGAGATATACATAACTAAATTGACAGCTTTAAGTCAGAAATACGACAAAAATACTTAGGAAATGTGTTCTTCAAAGAAGTGTTTGCCCGATACATGGCACCATAAGTGGCGAGGTCAGGTAGACAATCCAATGTCTCAAGCGTGTACAAACTTAAAAGTGGGGTGTCATTACCACCAGATAATATTATACTAGGAATCACTGAGAACAAACACCATATGATCTCTCTGATATGAACAATTTATGCATGAATAAAGAACTTCACATATTGTGCACCCAAACACACAAGTTAGTCGTTACAGGAGATCTTGATACTTAAACATATAAAATTATAACTGGTATTCTAACTGACTTAAACACAAACAATAAGTAAGCTGACATTATCATGATAAAGCAAATGATTGATGCTGTAGACACAGACCACATTTGCATCATAGTGGTAGCTGATTATACAGTCGTTTTTGTTGTGTTGTCTAATTTCTATGTTGTCCTGAAACTCGCATAATTGATAATCATGGAATGACCAGTTAGGGAGAGAGTGGTAATTTAGATTCGCAAAATTGGTTAAAAGCATTGTAATTGCGACTGACTTGATCTCTGCTCAGGGTAACTCCGTATGAGACACTTTGTCTTTTGGTATTGGTAATGGTTAAACTACTAAAATGCTGAACGCAAACAACTATTTACAGTCTATTTAGAGCTATGACAGCTAGTATGAAGGACATTGTAAAAAAAATCGACCAGATTTGTCTCAGCATGGTACAGAAAGCTGATAAAGAGTATGTATTTATTACAAACAAAACGTGTGGGAAGCCATGGAAGGCAAGTAGGGTAAACGTATGATATCGCTAGCAAACCGACTTGGGATGCATATTATGAACATGTTACATCTTCCCATATACAGGCGTCTTTATAGAAAAACGCAATAGATGCAGACCCACCGGATCTGAATGCATGTGTCTACTTTTGGCGAAAGGACGAGGCATCACACACTATTTTGTTTCCATTACATTAGCATCAAATTTTGCTTAATTGCAAACAATTTGCTAAACATAATAAAATCTAAGTGAAAAGAGATAGCCCATGTTCAACACTTAGTCGCTCATGCTATAAAGAGCGACTACTTAGGGTTATCCTTTGTTTTTGTCAAAAGTTTCAGGTTGACATAATTTGTATCTTATTGTCAAGATGAGGGCGATATGTTCATGTTATACTAAACTCTACAAATTGTATCTAATAATTCATTTAACGAGACACTTATTCAACACGTAATGCTACTTAATTTGTATTATTCGTACTAATTCATTATGTGTGTGCAACATTTTCGTATCATCTTGGTTTCAGCAACAAGTTTTAAGCCACCATATTGATTATGGCAGCCATCTTGGTCGCCATACTTTTTAAAATATAACATAAGTTTGCATTCATTTATTTATGCTTAACATGTATCAAAATGACATTATGATACATAACATTTTGCTGTTCGTTACATTAAACAAAATAAGAATGAAAATGGCAGGCGTATAGGACGCAATCTAGCATTCATGAAGACCCTTAATGATAATAGACCGGTATCATTGGGATTGTTCATCAAAAACATGTTCCCTAACGAAACACACACACACATTTACCTTACACTGCAATGCTGGTCTATTAAAAAAAAAACAAGTTTCTGCCGGAGTGTATTATATATTGTAATGTATACTAATATTGTGTTATACATGTTTAAAATGTCTTCGCACTTTTTGTATTAATTTAAATTATGTTTAAATGCTTAATTAAATTTGTGTAATAGGTAGCTGCAATAATCCAACACCCAGCTATTGACCCTCCGGGTCCTAGGAGTTGCAACTGGTTTCACGATTTACCATAGCAATTTTACCGCCTAGATTGCGGGCGCTGATTAATTGGTAAAATTAGCAACATTAACTATTTTCTGGCATGAATGAACACAAATAAATCGTCAATATGTCTATAATGAGCAAATTAAGATAACTTACATGATATGGTGTGCTCGCAGAAGAAAGATTTTAATCAAAGTTTCAAACACGTCAACCGTAAATTTAAGTTAACTTGTGAAACAGTTTTTATTAACCAAAAGTAAAAAACTTAAAGGAACGCACACGGTGTGTTTACAACAACATGTACCAATAACGGTTTACCTTATTTACCTATGCTTTTCTCCGAACATACAATTTATGTTTTTAAGAAAGTTTATTTTCAAATATCAAATATTTGTTTTAAATGGAAATAAATTGTATATATAATTTGTTCAAATTTTAATTAATAATGATGTTAATTGTATATGAATAGCGGTCAGACAACAGACTTTTGGAAGAAACAAAAGGAACGACGACCCTTAGATCTGCCGTAAGGGAATTGTAATACTACATCTACAGCAGCAACATGTATTAGCTCTAAAGCATACACTTGCTTTTAGCCATATACAAAATAGAAAATAACAAAAGTGTAATGCATGGATTATAAGAATTGTGATTTCCCCAGGCGATTTTAGCCCAGCGGGCTAAACTGCGTGCACTGGAAATTCTCACAAGCGCTTGCTGTCTGCATTCGGCAAATGTTCAATCAACACATGCACGCTCTTATCAGCGGTGTGTGCATAAGGGGCTTAGATAACACGTATGAACGATTTACGGGTCGTTCATGGGGATCAATTAAGATGTTTGTTCCCTAATAATGACCGATAATGGTCTATTATTACCGTTACATGTAAGAGCAATTAAAGATATGATCAATTTTTATTTTTTTTAATTAGTTTTAACCTATTTATTGTAGCTCGATTGCATCGAAAGCCGTATGCTTATATAAACGCTCTCGAGTCCGTTTCCTGGGACTAGAACCAGTACTCGGTGTCTTTTTGGGGAGATCAAAGGAACGCTCCCAGTGGGTTCGAACCCGTGACCTCCCGATCGCTAGGCGGACATTATATCCACTACGCCACAGCGATCTTTTAAATATTTTAATTGTTTACGACTATTGCAGAAAATAAAAAAGTATAAAGAACTTGCTTCAAAAATAAACCGTAACTGATGTGTGTTGCGGTTGTACGAAATTTAAGTTATAAATACAATTAATTGGAACCAAACGTCTTATTTGATTGATATCGACCATTTAAAGTAACATAACTACTCAAAATCAAAGAACAGTTCATACAATTGTTCGTAAAATAAACTTAACCTATTAAAAATCAGTGTTCTTTATGGCAATTGCCGAAAATTCAACGCCAGATGTGGACTGGTAAAATAGATGTTTGTAGATGCAAAATGCTCGTTTTCATTATTGTTTTGCATATTTACTCATACGACACATGGAAACTTAAATGGTGTTCGTGTGTCGTATGAATAGATATATTTGCGGGAATTAATTGTGGCCACACATAAATAAACACGAGCATTTTGTATCTACAAAAATCTATGTAATCATATCACATTTAGCGTTGAAATTTTGGATATTGCTATAAGAAACACTGATTGTTAAGGTGTTAACTTTATTTTACGAAATACTTAACGAAATTTGTGTTGATTTTGAGCGTTATAGAGACTCTTTTTTTCACATTATTTTCTTAACGGCGACTATAGCTTAACAGTACCAATATTTAATGTATTCAGATCCAATAGATATACAGTTTTTTTCATATTTACGAAATTCGCTATATACCTGCAACACATTTTTCTTTAGTCTTTGTGCATGACAGAATACAATCTAATAAACGACCAGTAGTTGAAAGAAAGATTTTCCATGGGTCACAGAATGTTTTTCTTTTGCTTTCTGTTTTTTTTTGTGTTTTTCTTCAATATTATAATAATTATATGACTTGAATGAAATGAACTGAGGACAAATACATAAATATTAAAAGAAATGTTGTGATTTGGTAGCTCAAAAGTAGTGTGGATTTTGATTTATAAGATTTATAAAGTATATAAGGAATTCGAAAACAACCGCCTGCCGCAGTGCCTGACCAAATTCCTGGATAAATGCCAGTATAAATATATATTATTCGCTTGCTATTCTTGTCTGTTTAATATTACATTTTAATCAGTGACAATAATCAAGGAAAAATCTCTCCAAAACACCTATCACACCAACACATTCGCATTTTGCACAGCACCTCGAACAACACTGACAAAGATCACACTCACATAAAGAACAATTCTTTTAAACACAACCTTCCCTACGCATAACACACTTTCACCCATCTCTTTAGTAAACAAAGTCTTTAATACAGACAGCCTCAAGCACTCAACTCTCTTAAACGTCTCTCAGTCCACTTTCTCTCACCCACTAACGAACGGCCATACGGATAGACAACTGCAAGGGACGGGTTCTATATACTTTAATATTAATATGCATTTCAATATTTACACACATTATCAAAGCTTTACAATACGTACACTAGGAGACATACATCTATGCACTTTTATGTTAATATTTATTTCATAATCACACACAGTATCAAACTTTACAATATGTACATAAGTAGGCATACAACTATATACGTTTATGCTAATATTTATTTCATTCCGTTAATTAATTAAATACTTAATTGTATAGCATGAAAAAATAAAATATTTATTAAGTATTCCATAATACAGCCTCATCTCTAGGCATGTAAGAACACCCGACACTACATCTATTTTTTCCGGATTTTCAGTTCAATTAGTATACAGCACAATAACTGTTTCTACAATGCCGTATCTAAAAGCACGGGCTCTACCACTTATCCGATCGCAGCGAGAATAATAATAAGAATGTGTCCTTATTCAAACTACACTGTTATATGCAATACAATTTCAACTGCTACCATAAGAACAGATCGTCATAAACTACGGTGAAAACAATTTGTGCAGTGTAACCTTTTATTTCGCTTTGCACTAATCGACAATTCACAACTTCCGCCATAAACGATTTGTTATCTAGTTTATGTTCTGAGCATTTCTCAACAAAATACACGCAAAAGGGTGTCGATGGTAACATTAATTGTGTTTATTACGATGTATTAGGTTGATTGAACTCGATTTTTATGGACATATGCTTAGACATTATTTTTTTACATTGAATTTGGTTTTATCGAGAAGAACTATGAGCTGTACGTATGTACTCATAAAAGCTCAGAGCATTCAAGAAGAACTAGTGTAAAAGGCATTAATGGCAATGTTTCATACGCCGAAATTAACTTGTAAAATGATGTGAGTTTAAATTTATACTAAATGCAACGTAAACATTTTTTTAAACTGAACGACCGTGAAAACAAATCATAACATACACGCATTTGTCTGCATGTCAATTACTTAATTGAAAGTTTTTGCATCCCTACAATAATGATAACACACAAGTTGGTTGTGAAAAAAACAAACGAATTACTCACTATACGCATGTCAATATAAACCAGCGGCTTATGAATACATCACAGTATTAGAAACAACGCTGTTAATCTATATATTTTCTCTTATTTGCATTTTATAAATTTAATATACACAACAAGATAACGCAAGAGTTCATATCATTAACTGGCCAAGGGAAAATAAAGTCCTAAGAAGGTATAAAGACAAATATGTTTTGTATATGGTTTAATGTGGGTTTGATTATTAAAACCTGAGAAAGCAAAGTTTAGTTGTATTTCGATTTACATATTGGATGTAATCTCGATAAATAAAACGGTCACGTTATATGAATGTGGACAGCTGATTATATAACATTATTATGTATCTTAAAATGATTTTATACTTTAAAGATATTTAGAAAAAGATAAAAAGGCTCAGGTCATTTTGACGCATTGGTAATTAAATCATGAACATGTAATGGAAAGGTTGATCTCTTTTAAATATCAAAGTAGAAAGTATTCGTAAATATGTGAGATTTGTGTCAGTTAGAACATATATTGACGTTCAAACTGACAACACAGAAAATGCATCTAAATATAATATAGGCATATGCATAAAACTGTTGATAGTCAAACAGTTAAGAATCTGACACTTCAGGTCGAAGTACTCTTTATATCCAGATTAATTATCGGCGACACTTTGAAGTTGCTATTTTTAACCAGTCGATGGAGAGTTCTCTTAAAGTTGTGGTAAAATAACCACAATGTTCTTATGCGCCAATAATATTGCACTGCAGTCTATGTCGAAGAACTCAATTAGCATGTGTTTTGTTTTTATTTCTGTCTGTACAGGTACATGTGTTTGGCAACCTTTACAACCAATATTTAATGATATTCTACACATGTATGTTGTATGATTAATTATATGTCAAGAGTGAGGTTCAGCTACATGAAGCCTTAAAACCAGTTTAAGTTCCGATGCCCTGATTTGCCAATCCAAGATGTTGACCCCAGCTTTTGATCAGTTTTATGTTAGAGTTGTTCTGTATATATTTCTTGTATTTTTTTAACAATTGATTACTTGCCATAAATAAATGATTAACCCATGGCAAGAAGCATTATCCAGTTATATTTTTTTTGCAATTGCAATATTATCAGTGCTGAACACAGCTAGACCTTAACGGAATGGCGCAGCACCCTGCCTACCTTGTGTCCCACTCTGCCTCCCTTGACCCCCGTCTTAACCCTTTTAGTTTCTGACAGCATGCATAATTATGCAGCAAATTTAAATTGAAGAAATTAAAATTCAAATTAATGCTTACTAGGATGATTCGCTTATTTAAAGTCCTAAACTATAAAGCTCTGGATTGCACTTTCGAATCCCTGTCCAGCCCAAAAAATATGTGAATATGTAAAGGAATATTTATTTATTTGCATTCATATGTTTGGCAACATCATTGTTTCAATTCCACGATTTTTCACTTGTTTCTATCCTTATTTGTCTTTGATTTATTCTAATTCATATTTGCGTTTATTAGTGTAAATATGTTTCTTTGTACTTTATTTTGTTCATTATTTATATAATGTTCTGTCTTTCAGCAAACAATTTTATATCACTATGATGCTTGCAATATTGAGTCTTTAAGGTTTACATACATTTACAACATCTTTACAAATTATAACACATAATCTGTTATTTCATACCAACATTATGTTTATGGTATTTCAGTAGCGAATATGTTTTATTTTCCTATTGAAACTAATGTATTACTCATTCAATTATGAAAACCTAGTCATTACAATACTAATTGACAATAAAACATACAATTTCACCACTTCTAGTTCTTCATTTCTTATCTGTAAATACAGTAAAATATATTATCTTCTTATCACTCACTACCTCCATTAAAATACATGATCGCTTAATTCCGTCTCCTTTCACTGGTCGCAGACATTGCAACACCAACGCCGTATATCTTGTTAAAGCTATTTCTTGTTTCTATTGATTGCATATTTAATTCCTTATAATAATAATGTTAAATTAAACGGACTTACACAATCTGCTATGTTAATGGATTAATATCTTCTAAAACCTATTATATCTGTCAATTCAAGTGAACAGTTTTTGTTAGCGTTTTTGTAAGCATGTGTATGTCTGAACGGTTATTTCTGCCTAGATTGTTGTCTAGTATGTTGTAACAACTGCAATATTTTTATTATAACATTCGACGCCTAATTTGTGTATTATCGGTAGGTTCGTATACATAGGTTTACTGTATGTTGTAAACACATGTCTTTCTTTTAAATATGGGCCAGTTGTGCTTTGCCAACAATAATAAATGAGGTATACTTATTGCAACTATTAAAAAGAAAAATCTGATCATGTATTTCGCTATACTGTTGATAATGATCTTGTATGTTTGTACAAAATATAATTACTATCACTTTTTACTTTTCCCTCTGTATCTTAATCTTTTTGCTGTTGCTTTTTACTACGTTTTATATTCCTTTCATGTATTCCTATCAAGTGCAGATACTTTCATACATACACTTACATATGCCTTTAATTAACCACATCTATTGGCTTCTCAAGAAGCTATTCCTTTGATTATTACAGAACTTACAATTTATGTTGAATGACCGGCCTTTTTGCATAAGTCCTTACACTCTCATCTACGTTTTCATATTTTTTCTATTGCATTGTTTACTTGTTTCTTGTATTTCTTTTAACCGTTACACTTTCATTCTGTTTTCCTCTACATGGAACCAATAATTTGACCATAATGAGCCTTCCCAGAGTTTACTCTCTTCTCTTGTTTACTTTGTTTAGCATGACAGCTGTTTACATGTTTATTTTGTTCCTGCTTCGTATATCATGAGTAAAGGCCAGACAATCTGACTAGCTATCATGTCCAACTTGCGCGCGCATCAACTAAGTCTTACCGCTAGCAATCACTTTATTTTATCTCGTCGCTATCTTTAAGATTCCCGTGTTTGTAAAATCTTTGGCTGTTAATATGGATTCAACGTCCGAGTGTCATCTGTAAATACAGACCCATGTACGTATCAGTTCAATCAGTCAAACAGTAAAGCAAAATAGCATGTATTTTTTCGATTAAATACATTCCTTGTGACAACACGTTGCCTATGGCTACACTGTCTTCTACTGGTCATCTTCGGTGACATCAAACCCAAAACCCCAAACCATCAATAGTGTTTCCTCATCATCATTCATTTAGACTCATCACTAGATATGTCCAAATTTCTCAATTCTTCTCACAATTTGTCGATAGTAAACTATAATGTGCAAAGTCTTCTTCGTAGGCTAGATCAGAATACATTAACAACGAACACTTATTCAGGTTATACCAGGTTTAAGCCTACCTGTCCGTCGTGATCGAACTCAAAATTCACACGGCGGAGTTGCTGTATATGTCAAAGATTGAATTAATTTTACTCGAAGACCAGATCTAGAGATAACTTATCTTGAAGCAATTTGGTAGGAGGTTCGACCTCTTTTTAAAAAACGAATTTTAATCAGAACCTTTTTACAGACCACCCAACTCAGATACCAATTATTTCAGTAAAATTGAAGACTCAGTCGGGCTGGCAATAGATACCGGAATAAACAACATTATAGTTTTGGCGACGTTAATTTAAACATAAAACAAATTTTCTTAAAATAAAATTCATTTTGATTATTAAATACTTACCTGCAATCCCTAGATTTACCTTTTCAAGGTGGGTCAGCTCCTCAAGAAATCTTCAAGTGCCGGAAATCGGTCACCTCTCCACACAAACAGATCAGGTTAAACATAGCACTATGTAATCTAACCGGAAATCAAGAACCGTAACTCATCTTCCTTTTCATACAATTATGAAAATATAAAACGATGAGCGGGGTGGGAGGTGGGACTTACCGATGGCAGATAAGTATTTAATAATTCAATTGAATTTTATTTTAAGAAAATTTGTTTAAATGTCATAAGTACATTACCTACTATTCCTAGCTGATTTTATAGCTGCGGCGGGACGGTTCGTTTATAATTTCCCATCACAGCAAAACCCGTAATCAGGTTTTTTCAGCCAGAGATAGTATGTCCTCATATAATCTTCGTTAGTACAGTATTGTAGTTTAATTCCGGATTGTGCAAGTAAATTACGCCATGGAAGAAACTACAGCTTGAGCCACAACAAGAGGACCCAACATATATAATTTGTCGTGTTGACACTCAAGAGAACGAAGATAGAATGAGGAAAAGGTGGTCGCATTCCTCCAGCAGGCAGCTTGAAGCACTTCAGAAAGTGAAGCATTATTAATATACGCCCACGAAGCAGAAACAGCTCTTAATTCATGCGGTCTAATCTTAAACAGGGGCCATTCCCTAGATGACAGAGAAGAATAAGCCTTCCTTATAGACGAGGCTACCCAACGAGAAATAAATGCCGAAGACACATACCCCCCACCCTTTAACGGAATGAAAGTCTCTTACGAGAACCTCCAATAGACTCTACTCTTTTAAGATATAATTTTAAGGCCCTGACAGTGCAAAGAAATCTGCCATCATCTTCATGTGCACAAGTATTAGAAAGACTTGGAACTTTGAAGGGTTTAGAAGCCATAGAGGGGAGTTGATTTAAGCAAGGAATCCTGGCTGACATAACAACGCAACAGATCCATCTGAGGAATCAAAACGAAGATTACCATCCTCGATATAAAGAGCATGAAATTCACTTCTCCGTTTGGCTGAAGCCGTAGTAAGACGAAACACGGTTTTCCAAGTTAGGAAATGTAACGAAGCTTGATCAAAAGGCTCATAAGGAGCTTTAGTATGAGAACCAAGAACACAAGCCAAATCCCATTTAGGGACAATTGTTCGAGAAACAGGACGTTTGAGTTCCATATCTTGAATCAGTTCCGAAATCTCTGGATCAGCACAGACTTGTGATGACTTACTAAAAGCCAATGTATGAGAAATCATTGATCTGTATCCTTTGATGGAACTAAGAGAAAGTTTCTTATCATGAAAAAGATAGATGCGAAAATCCTCTATGCGTCTAGAGGAAGGATTGAGGGGATCAATTTTCCCTCGAATACACCAATTAGAGCATCTTCCAGCGAGCATCTTAGACAACTCTGGTGGACTTTCTCCTTGCAGAAGCAACGAGGGTTGAAGCCCTGACAGAAAATCGTTTCTTCTGCAGAGATTGCCTGATGACGGCCAGATGTGTAAGCGGAACATTGCTCGATCCGCATGATCCGTCTGTCTCTCTGATACAGAAGATCTATTCTGTGAGGACGTTTCCTGGAATAATCGTACACGAGACTGAGAAGATTGTTGAACCAAGATCTCCTGGGACACCAAGGGGCAATCAGGATTATGCGACACGCACTCATCCTGTTTTTTTTCCCAATATTTTGGGAAACAGAATGGGTGGGGGATAGGCGTAAGCGTCCAGTTGGTCCCAATCGAACGAAAGCGCGTCTACTGCCCACGCTGCTGGACCGTAAGCTGGACTCACATTCAGTGGAAGTCTGTGGTTGTGTCTGGTCGCAAAAAGGTCGACCAGAGGATAACCAAACATGAGAAAGATCAGATTGATCACTTGTAGATGAAGTGTCCACTCCGATGTAACTGGTGTTTGCGAGACAAACCATCCGTCAGGGCGTTGAGGCGACCTGGAATATATTTGGCAAAAAGAAAAATGTTGAGCGTCTTGCAAAGAACAAGTAACTCCCTGGTTTCCAGATACAGGGAGTGAGAATGTGTCCCCCCCCTGTGCCTGGATGTATGTGACAACTGATGTGTTGTCTGTTGACATCATCACACAAGAGTCTCGAAGATGTAACTGGAAATGAGATACAGCTGGAAAAACTGCACGCATTTCTAGATTGTTGATATGTAGATGTGACTCCTGATGAGACCACAACCCTGAAACTATCAGACTGAGTGGTTCCAGATGAGCACCCCACCCTTCCTTGCTCGCGTCCGTCATTAGATATACAGACGGTTGCAGAGGAAGAAGGGGCATTCCTGCCAAGAGGTTCTCCTCGTCTAGCCACCACTGAAGATGAAGTTTTAACTCCGCAAGAATTGGAATCTGCGACAACTTATTATCCGGAAACCATTTCCAACAAGCTGAGAGCGGTTATGCTGAAGGGAACGAAGGAACAGACATTCTAAATACACAAAGTCCGCTACTGAGCACAAAATACCGTTGGGAGAGAGGGATTCTTGAACTGTCATATAAGATTGGGACAAGGTCTGATATGCGTTGACGTGAAACTCTGACTCGAATGATGTGAGTCAAGAAATTCATTCCCACGAAAGTGAATACTTGAGAAGGAATGAGGTCTGATTTGTCTGCATTCAGAAGGAGCCCTAAGGATAGGTGTTCCTTCCAAGAGAATTCTCGGTGGTTCAGAAGCAATTGACGATTGAGCTGGTGTAAATGCCAGTCGTCGAAATATTGATGAAGAATACCCTGAACTCGGATATGTGCTTCGACTGCGGCCATAAGCTTGGTAAAGACTTGTGGGGCCGTTGTCAACCCAAATGGCATCGCTCGGTACTGGTAGACCTGGGGTGGTATTCCAGAAACATCTTATGTCATTTCTTAAATATTTTCACTTAAGTTAAAAAATACAATGTTTTGTATTTCTTTACTCAATAAAGACATGCATGTTTTTTTGGTATTCCTCAAATAACATTGACATAATGATGTTATTTTGATGTAATTTTCTATGTCTAACTATGGCAGTATGGAATAAAACACTTAAGAAAAATTCCCAATTTAAGGATAAAAATAAAATTTAACTTAAGATGCTTCTGGAATACCACCCCAGGCCTCAAAAGGCGAAGCGCAGGTACTTCCGGTAGTTTGGATGTATAGGAACATGGAAGTACGCATCTTCCAAATTTAAGGACATCCACCAGTGCAGGGGTTTGATGGAGTCCCGTATGAAGGACGGAGTCTCCATTTTGAAAATTGGTTTGATTAGATACATGTTGAAGACTTTTAAGTCTATTACTGATCTCCAGGAACCATTTTTCTTTTAAACAAGAAAAAGACGACTGGAAAATCCTGGAAAATAAGGATCTTGAACCCTTTCTACCGCCGGTTTTTCCAAGAGACCGAGAATGGACTCTGGAATGTGAGGATGCGGAAATACCAGCTCTATGGGGACGCCGAAGTGGAGGTCTGTTTTCGAATTGAAAAGTAAGGCCTTTTGTAACAAGACAATGAACCCATTCGTCCGAAGGTTTTCGAAGCCATCTATTTGAAAAATGTAGAAGTCTGGCTCCCACTGGTATTTCCGGCATCGGCGGAGATGGCGGTAGAAAGGGTTGTCCCCTAGGGCTGATAAGAAGGAGGCCCGCCCCTGCCGGCAAGAGGTTTGGAATTCCTTTTATCCAGCTGAGGTTTGCTATTTTAACCAGAGTTCTTAACAGACGAACTCAGAAAAAAGGTAGGTATGTTATTTGAAAACGGTCTATTAGAAACTGACCGTGGATATTAAGAAGGCTTTTTAAAGAAAAGATTATTCCGTTTATCCTTCTTAACTATTGGAGCTGCCGGTGGTCTAGAAGCTGAACGCTTAAAGACCCATTGGCGTTGACCAGAGTTATTTCTTGCAAAAGAAGCATGAAGTTGATCATCTTTATCCGCTGTGAGTGCTTTTTGTATCTTTCCACCGAAAAGAAAACCTGATGAGAGAGGTGCTGCTCTGAGAGAATTCATACCTGGATCTAATAGAAAATCATTAGGTAAAGATGAATGGATAAGATCTCCTCGAATCATTAACATCTCAGACATTGAAGAAGCAGCATTATGTGAAAGGCACAATGTCGTTCGTGATAGATGGATGGATCAATAAATCCCGACGTTCTTCCGGAACAGAGTCTGACGAATCACAAACCAAGCGCAAAATAGTCGCAAACATTAAGTGTTCCTGGTTAGATAGACCTAAAGCACTCCGCTCTTTTCCTTCCCATTGTTCTTAGATAGAATAACGAACAGAAACCGAAGTTGACGAACTAGGCATGGTAAGCGAAAGGATATTAATGTCTGAATCCTGAACCGATCATTTTGAAAAAAAAATGCAAACCGAAAGTCGGATCGGGCACAGAATGCTAATAGCTTCGAGCACATTCCTGAAGTTTAGGTTCAGAGAAATCCTTAGGTACCTTCCATATTTCTCCTCGTTTAGGAATCGTTTTATTAACTGATTCCAACGATTGAAACACATATAAAACAGAAGAACCGATCGGAAGGCGGGTATCAACGCGGGAACTCGCCTTAGTAACCCTGTTAGGATCAAATGTCCAAACTAATTGCTCAGTGACCGAGATCGTTGAATTGGTAGACACCTCCACAGGTCGTGAACTATACTCTTCGCCAAGAGTCTGGAACATCAGTTCATAGATCTGATTAATTGATGCTAAATATTGATAAGTATCAATGTCTGCATCTGAATCAGGCTCACTCTCAACAACACCAGCGGGGTGCGAAGAATCCGTGGACCGGAGTTTGGGATTATAGTTAGATTATCCTGCACTAAATTGTGATTCTCTGGTAAAGACGAATGACAATCCGCAAAGTCGACACACTGATTATTAAAACCGGGAGTCGACGGTAGATTATCAGAAGTGACAGGTACAAAAATGTCCAAAGGAATCTTGAGCCCATAATGTGTCACGAATGGACGGAGTGGAAACCCGCGGTGCAGACAAAGCAGCCGTAGTGGTGAGATGAACACCAGAGCTGAATGGCCGTGAAGTAGGACCAGTCGCTGCAACACGTGTTGATGTCAAACTGGAAACTGGTGCATAAGGTATGGAGTCATTACCATCCGAAATAGGATAGTCATGTGAACGATCATTAAAGTCGGAACGAAAATGCCACCGTGAAGCTTGTCTGCGACCTTTATCCCTGCGATGCCGAGATCTAGATCGGCTGCAACGGGAATGACGTCTCCTAGAGTATCGTTTCCGTGCGGATCGAGATTATCGGTAATGATCATAACGACGCCGGGAATGATGACTGCTCGATGAATAAGAGCGTGTCCGACGTCTACCCCTATTGTCGGTACTAGTCGACGACGATGATGCATTTGACGACGACGAGGTAGAATAGTCCGATGACCAAGAGCGACGTCTGTTTCTGATCGTTGACCGATGACCGTCAACTGTTGACCGGTCAATGATCGGTGCATGTTGACCGGTGATCGGTACCCGGTGACAGGTTACCGGACCGGTCCCTGTTGACCGGTGACCGGTGCCATGGACCGGTGACCGGACCGGCCCCCGGTGACCGGTAGCATTGACCGGTGACCGGTGACCGGACCGGTCCTCGGTGACCGATGACCGTTGACCGGTAGCATTGACCGATGACCGGTGACCAGACCGGTCATCAGTGATAGACCGGTGACCGGTGTCATGGACCGTTGACCGATGACCGTACCGGTCCCCCGGTGACCGGATCCCTGGACCGGTGACCGGTGACCGGACCGGTCATCTTATGACCAGTGTTGTCACCGGATGATGACCGTATGGCGGCTGCCAATTGGTCTGGCATTGGTCGATGTCCTTGACCAATGCAATCGGGCAAAGACCGGCTGACGGTTGTCGCCATGTGGTCTGATGTTGATTGACTTTGTAAGGAACTTAGCGTAGTGCGATCTCCATCTTGCCCTGTACCCGGTGACTGATGCTGCAATTTCTCATCCGTAGTCTGTAAAGTCACCGGGAATTTCTCATCTGATGAAGGTTCATCTGCCCGTTTTCTGATCAGAAACGTTCTTCGACGGATTGCTTTCTGCCACGTCCCATCGTCCCACAAACTGCAAACAGAGCAATTATGATCAACGGTACAAAGAGTACACGACAATCAAGCATTGTGGGTATCCCACGAAGCCTTTATGTTACCACATGAACCTCTTATTTGTAAATTTATTCGTATTTCTGAAAATAGAAACAAGAAAATATTCTACGAAAGAAGACAGTGTTCAGTGAACAAATACGGTGAAATAAACAATTAAACAACGTATATACACTGTGCAATATAGTCTATAACTTGTTGACAAAAATCACGAAATGCACGTGCTCAATTCATGAGCACATGTTAAAACTAGGCAAAGTCTGAAAATTAATTAATTCTTAACAAAATAATACGAGAAAAGATTTCTGAATAGAGCAGAAATGATAAATTATGCAATGCATCCATTTCAAATCCAAACAACCACGCAGAATTGAATAAAAAGACTAAATTTCAAAGCCGAAGAAAAATGGCGAGCTGCATGGCGTTCTCCAGACAAGGAAGATGAATTACGGTTCTTGATTTCCTGTTAGGTTACATTGTACTATGTTAAACCCGATCTGTTTCGGAGAAGAGGTATCTGATTCCCGGCACTTGAAGATTTCTGGAGGAGCTGACCCACCTTGAAAAGGTAAAGCTAGGGATAGCAGGTAATGTATTTATGATATTAAAATCGCCACCATCTCGCAGCAGTTTGCACTCGACCAATGAATACAGGATTCCACCCACTTTACTGAAACTTCGTCATCTATTATGAATGTCAAATTTATATCAAACAAAGAGTGTGTCATTTTTTCTGGTTTGGTGAACCAGTCCTTGATCAAACGTTAAGATATCACTGTCCCTTGTTCGTTATTCCTAAATTTAAAAGACCATCATCTCTATGTTGTAAACGTAACATTTGCAAGTATGACTCAGGAAATTACGACTCTTTTCAAAGCAATCTATCAAATATTGAGTGGAAAAACGTATATAGTGACAATATTGATACATTTACTTAAATGTTACTAACGTTTTACCTTTTACTGCAGCTGATTGTATACCAAACAAAGACGTGACCGTTCGCCCAGCCGAACAGCCATTGCTCTCATCAGAAATAACATTAAAACTACAAACACGAAAACGAGCTTATTTGAAAGCTAAAACAACGAATTCGACATCTAATTGAACTAGGTTTCGTGTACTTCGTAATGATGTAGTCCCTCTTGTCCGCCTCGCAAATCAAATAATTTCGACTTTCTTGCATGCAAACTAAAACCCAACAATTACTCCTCGAGTAATTGGTGGAAAGTCATGAAATCATTCTAAACAATCAACCTTTGTAAAACTTCACCCCCACTTGTCAACTGCGCTGGCGAACTGGTTTTTGATGAACTTCAAAAAGCTGAAATACATAATGATTTCTTCGCTCAACAGACATATATAGATGAGTTTGGTCACGTTCTACCGGAAATTGCAACCATTTAAAATCAGCAGTCAATTTTGTCTATAGTAATAACCGCTTGCGAAGTAAAGGACGTTCTTATGAATTTGCCTTTGTGTAAAGCTTGTGGCCCAGACGGTATTTATTACAAATTACTTGTAGAGGCATTTTATAAACTAAGTCAACCACTCTGTGATCTCTTGAATATGTCTTTGTCGTCGATAACAGTATCCATTCCCTCGAATTATCGCCCAATTTTACTTCTGAATACCATGACAAAAGTACTAGAACGGATTATCTTTAAACACGTATTAAACTTGTTTCGTCATACACATTTTTTTTCCACAATATTTAAATCCGGACATATGCATGGTGACTCGATTGTCAACCACATACCTTTACAACACGTTTTGTAAAGCACTAGACGATGGATTGGAAGTAAGTGTGGTGTTTTTCGATCTAAGCAAAGCATTTGATAAAGTCTGGCATAGTTGCCTTTTAATGAAACTGAAACGCGCCGGTATCAAAGACAAACTTTTGAACTGGTGTTCTACCTATCTGTATCAAAGGCATCAATGGGTAGTGGTTCCCGGGGTCTCATCTTCCTAAGCCGAAATCAAGGCTGGAGTTCCACAGGACTACATTTTTGGTCCCCTTTTATTTTTTGTATACATTAATGACAGTGTAAATGACTTTAAAGCTCATATAAACTTATTAGCAGACGTCATTAGTTTATTCGTTGTGGATGACAGTCCAAATTCTGAAGCCGCCGTTTTAGAACGCGATATAGACAACATTGCAAAATGGGCCAATACATGGTTGGTAAAATTCAATCCATTGAAGTCAGAATCACTTGTTATATCGCGTAAGAGGGACAGCCCTATCATACTCCTATCCATATGAACGATATTCCGATTCCCGCAGTGACTAGTCACACACGTTTAGAAGTTATTCTGTCAAATGATGGACGTTGGCATCAACACATTGAATGTATTAAAGGCTTGGTCACGATTAAACCTTTTAAAAAAGCTTCGTTTTCGCCTTGACCGAAGATCACTTGGAATAATATTTCCAGTTAATAATATAAGAAAATATATTAAATGTTCCGAAAATCATCAATATGAAAAACGTTTTATAAAACTCATACACAATTAGTATATACTTTTTTCTATACTAGTCAATCCTGGTCCTGCTTCTCAGTAAACCATCTGTACAATATCATTCAACAGATAAGTTTTTAGGTTCATCAGGTCAAAACAGCGCTCATGGGCTCGAATTTGCAACCATCAGATTGTGAGGCCAGTGTACTGCCACTTTATTTTAATCATGGCCGCATTTCACAAAAGTATGAAAAGGATGTATTACCATCAAAGCTGGGGCTTTTACATTTTTACCAATTAAACAATTTTAAATGTGTTGAACCATGACAACTAAGTTACAGTTTGAAAACAGCATCAAGCCACAGGACTATGGGCCTTTGGTCGCAAGACAATAAGTTATTGTACTATTCCGACAAAGTGGAATTCAAATTATGAAATAATTTTATGAAACAAATAATTAATTAGTCGGCTTATTTTCATTTTTAAACTCGGCTGATATATCATAAGAATTATTGTTCTGGTCGAGTTACATGAAGATTGTACAAAGACGTGAATTCTAGAGTATATTAATGCTTTTTACAATTTTACCTAGTTACCTATTTTATAGGCTCAAATGACCGGATTTCAACCGCAGCCGATGTTTTATTGGGACAAATGTTGTGACCAAGTTTTATGAAAATTTGCTGTTAAATGTTGTTATAACAGCGTTAACAAGATTTCACTGGACGCGAAAAGGGGATAGATCCGATGCAAGAGAACTAAACCAGCCATGAGTCTAGAATGAGTCTAGAAAACATAGTTAAGGTAGTTGAGGAAGAAGATGGAAGAAGCCAAAAGGGAATTGAATGATATGGAATGTATAACTTTTGACAAAGAGAGTGCCGCAGTCCTGAAAAGATTAATTGAATACTGCAACGACCTCTACAATTATCCCCTTCAACCAGACTCCAATCTTCTTCAGAGTGATCACAGTGCAGAAGCGGACGACGAATGTCCGTCTGTTCTAAAGGCATAGGTACAGGAGGCCGTAAGTAGCCTGAAGGCATTACAATCTCCTGGAGTAGACAACGTCGCATCAGAACTCATTAAACATAGAGAAGAGGCAACGTCTGCAGCAATCACGGCACTTCGGCAGAAGTGGAGAATAAGTGTTCCATTGAATTGACACAGTCTCTTGTCATCTCGATACCTAAAATTGTCAACCTCAAGCTGTGCGAGAAATACCGCTTCATCAGCCTTATGAGCCATCCAAGAATCATCCTCAACCGATTGAAAAGTAAGGCCGAAGAACTGCTGGAAGAAGAGCAGGCTGAATTCAGAGCTGGTCTGAGCACAGTGAAACAGATCTTAAACTGCAGAGGCATCAATGTGTCACCTGAAACACTAACATGAGCTCTTCCACAACTTAAACGACTGCAAAAAAGCTTTCGACCACCTGCGGCATGATGTCAGGTTATAAAAGGGTTCAACAGTGACGAAGGGCTGTTGCAAGTCATCCAAGATTTCTATGTAAACGCCGGCGGCGCAGATATTTTAAATGGACAAATGGATGACTTTTTAGGATATGAGTTGGCCTCCGTCAGGGTTTCCTTTCTACCCTGTTCTGTTTAACCTTTTCCGTAAGATGATAATTAAGGAGATTCCCAAGACCCCACAGCTCAATCTCCATTGGTGGCAGACCCAAATCCAACTTGAGATTCGCTGCTGAGATTGACCATGGTTGGTACCAGTAGTGGAATAACCTCAGTCACAAGATCTACGAAAGAGTATGAACACGCGGAATAGAGGTCAGCTCGGAAGAGTCAAATATCATGGTGAATATCATAAACAAAATCAGCGCAGACATCGCCATGAACGAAAATAAACATGAATACAAAATGAAATACATTACAATATTAAAGAGGAACCATGCCCAAGGATGGAACAATTACACCTGAGGTCCGATTAAGAATCACCATGGCAACTGCAGCGTTTGTCGGACTTATTAGCAGATTATTGACAAGCAGCTCTATCAGCTTTCACCTCAGTACAGGTTTTTCAAGTCCCACGTTGTCTCCATCCTACTGTACGGCTGCCAGACCTGGACACTTCACGGGGAAACAGAACGCAGGATAAAGGCCTTTGGGAACAAGTGTCTCCGAAGACTGCTCGGTATCTCCTTCCCGGAGCACAATATCAAATAGTACGTCCATAACATGACAGCAGCACTTATTGGCCCACAAGAACCCCTCCAAGTGACAGTCAAACGACGAAATCTGGCTTTATTTTTGAACACGTCACCGGGCAAGAATCCCTGTGCAAGACTATGCTCACGAAACCCTTAAAGGAGGTCGCCGTGAGGCGGCCAGAAGGAAAGCTAGATGGTAAATGTGAAAGAGTGGACGTCCCTCCCATGGATGTGCTACTCATGGCAGCCCACACAAAACCTGACTGGCGGTGGATCTCTGTTACATCGTTTCTTATTTCCCCCCTAACGACCAGACCGGTGAAGGGAATGATAATTGAACTAAAGCAATCAAAGGAACTCGGCCCCGCCCCCTGGCGGCCTTGTTTTTCAATAGACAATTACCATTTCTAAACCCTATTGTGTTAGCAAGGTTTTGCTTAAGCCATATAAGGAAAACTACCCAGCCCTCTGGTGGCAATGTTTTTCAAGAACTGGGTCCATTTTCTAACTCAGCCGAGATATCATAAGAACAGATATTCTGACCAAGTTTCATGAAGATTAAACTGAAACAAATAAAATGTCTAGAGTGTTTCAAAGGTTTTATTATAGCCACTTTAAGACAACTGTCTCTTTCCCTGGTGGCCATGTTTTAAACGGACCGCGACAATTTTGAAACTCAGCTGATATTTTATTATTATAAATGTTCTGACCAAGTGTCATTACATTGGACAATAAATGTGGCCTCTAGAGTGTTTCTTAGGTGAATGTTGACGACGCACAACGGACGAATGACGACGGACGACGCTCGACAGACAAAAGTCAACACAAAAGCTCACCATTAGCACGTTGTGCTCAGGTGAGCTTATACAGAAAAAGGTTTGTAATTTTAACGTTACAACGATGCACATACCGTTTGCCTGCGTGCTGCAGTTGAGATCCGCTCGGGTGACGGTCACTATGTCACGTCCCTGCAGGTGTGCGGGCACCTTACACACGACGCCGTATACTTTGATCTTGGACTGGCTGTCCTGTACTGTCTCCATAAGCCATCGCAGCTGGCAATCGCAGATGAGCGGATTGCTATATAGCGTACTGGAAAAAAACAATATATGTTTAACTACATTTGTTTAATTGTTTGCTTCAGCTTTATTGCTAAATGAAGACCTTTAAAAAATAGCAATTGAATTCAGAGTTGTCGATTAGAAATGGAATTTGTAATTAAACAATTGTGTGTGACTGTTTTATGCCTCGGTTCTGGTACTTAAGTAATTACTTTACAGAAAAAATCCTTGATTGTTCTCGTGAAATAATGGTTGGATTATTAACAGTAAACTACTCATTGTGTGTCCTTTTTACAAAATAATACAAGGGGTATTTGAACCATTTTAAAAGAGGTAACAACTATAGACCTCGGATTAAAATTTTAAACATCACAAGTTAACACATTTCAAAGGTTTCCCGGATGGATGAACAAAACATCAAGTAATTTCAAGCAGGCCCCAGCTATATAGAATACATTTCTTTCTGCTTTGAAAAGCACTGCAACCTAATAATGATCTATAACGATGAGATATGTGTATGAATAAAAAGGCATGTTATAATACAACTATATTCATGGGGGCAAACTTCATTTATGAATTAGCCATTTTTTTCGGGTTTTTACGTTTAATTTACAACATTAAACTTAAACACTTTCCATTCTAAACATGATAATATATAAAACAGTATGACATATTCACTTGAAGTATTCGTGCATATTGAATTTTCTCTGTTTCTGTTGCCAACTGAATTAAATGGGATATGAACTTACCGTTGTGTAAGGTATAAATACTTTTTTTATGAAATTATACATTTCGAAGAAAATCTAGTGAAATATTTAAAGGGACCATGTAATTTGTAATGCGAAAAACAAAGAGGTTTTCACATGTCAATGTACTGATTTTTTTATATTTCATTAAATTGATGTTTGCATTTACTTTTTTCCCATTGTATACAAAAACATAAATATCATTTAATAAAGTTTGCTCTCCCAAATGTGTTCTCTATGTTTGGTCGCACATGCCGTGACGTTGATAAATTAAAACAAGTTATATAATTATTATATACTACAACTGTTTACTATTTGCGTTAAACATAATTTAAATAAGAAGATTCGTAGCATTGCTTTTAACCACAATCTTACCGGTTACTTAAATTGTTATTTTCATTAAGTTTTCGGCATGACGTCATTTTATAAATTTTCTATATATGAAGTACCAGCGCTGATAAATATACACATATCATACACAATTGGGATTTCGTTTAACAAAAAAATCTTAATTGGATACTAGAGGATTCATAAATAAAATAGTTATATACCAAAATGTGCCACGTCATTATTTTTGGTTCAGTATCGATAAACAGTTTTAAGCTTTTATGATAAGACAAAACAAACATTACCTAAATAGTATAGTGTCACGATTAGACGAAAAAAGTTTAATTGATTGAACCATGTGCTGTGCAAATGCATATGTTGGGCTTAATATACGCTGGCCGAAACGCATAATACCCATTTTCGCATGACGCGGCTATGAAAGTGTGATTTAAATGTGTCGAAAGAAAACTGCGTGTAAATAAAATATTAACATACAATATATTTTGATGGTGAAAAAATATACTCATAATAAAGCATGTGAGGACACATATGATGCGCACTCCCGTAGTATACTTTTTATCTACTTACACTAATGTGTGGTTTGACAATGATAACACACATTTCATGCGGTGAATATGCGACTATGACAAATAACACAATAGTTAAACTTTTGCTTTCAATTTAATTATTTACAAACGTAAATTGCAAACTTTATTTCAAAGTCAGCATTTACGCCGACTTCCTTTATAAAAATATATTTCTTGTTATATTTAGTTGATTTTTTTATTCGGTTTTAGCGATTATAAAGCAATTATATGGTTGTCTATAGTATACCTGTAGTAATTGGGGAACTCATGTTCAACGATTTATAAATTGAGAACTGTAAATATAAACAAGCTTATACATGTACGTGTAGCATGCACTATGAACAAGGTTACCAAGCATCCCACTATACTTGTTTATCAGCAAAAGTGCTATTTTCACGAATAGCCTCAGATGCGGCAGATGCGGTGGATATCGTTCTAAGCAAAGTAAAGAGCAGACCGACTTGCAACGCGTAGAACTAACCTTAGTTGTTCGCAAGCTAACAACTAATAATGGTTTACACATCTACATAATTATAATTAAAGAAATATAAGAACCAACATAACAAGAAATTTATATTTCTAGTAACAAAGTTAGAACACATTATTTATATTAAATTGAACAAATGACAAAGAAAGTGATAATTACGCAACACAGTTGCACCACGGACAAAAAAAGTTTCGAAATGAGTGCTTTTCCCGGTGTTTTTGTTTTTAATGATCTAAAACCACATGCGATTATGAGTAGAATATATACTTTATGCGTACTATACATGACCTGCATGAAACCATCACATTTTATTCGACTACACGATACTTTGCTTACAAAGAGGACAGATTATACTTATAACTCACATAACTTGCTGGGCAGTAAAATAACCAGACAATGCTGTAAAACAAATTACTAAGACAAGTTTGAATATAGTACTTTGTATGTCAAATCTTATAAGAAGATGATGTATATATAAAACGATGTATCGACAAAATAGTTTGTATTATAATTGTGATATTATATACTAAACTTGACATGTCTGGACATAAAGTCACTTAAACGGCGGTATAAAAGGTCGTTTTAGAATGAACTCTGTTTATTTCTTCGCTGCTCATCGAGTTATGTGAATGTTCAATCAAAATCCTATTTAAACCTTGATTTATAAGACCATAAAGTTGTAGATTGTTCATGTTAATTCTTTCATTTAATGTAAACAATACATGTCTTGAATAACCTTTGAGTGTGACGTAGAAATAAATATTAATGCCATGATGTCGAACATTTACGAAAGCTACTCTGAGATGAATATAACATTTATTTAAATGATTGAGTACATCTACGTCACAGGGACATGCGTGGAATATATTTTTTTCGAAATTTTGTTATCTAAGAAGGCAACAATTACCAAAAAATTAAAAGCCAGATATAGCGCGCGTTTAGATCATATACCTACTGACTGATAGATTCAACTACTGCGTGTTTTCAAGCTTTTTCAAAGAATGAAGATCACACACCAACCCACGTTTTTTACAAGTACACATACATGTAACCTAAATAATAGAACTACGTACGGTTAATTGTTTGCACTCAGTTGATTGATGAATTTAAATGTTAAATATATAGAGAGAGGATTTTTGTTCATGTCAGTGTAAGATCGTTTGTTACTTGACGAGTAATCATAGAAAATATATCTTTTCTATGATCACGAGTGAAAAAACAAACGATCTTGCACCGAGAGAACACATTTTATGTTTCTTGTATGCCCCTTTTTTAGAAAATAATTAACAGCTGTTTCCCATTTGCTGAAAAGTTACCATTTCTGCCTTGGCGTGCCTCAATACATTTCAATGCACAAAATGACGTTATTGTTTCGACAAAATGACGTCACTATTCCAGCGAAAGTATCCATTATAACTCTTTTACAATGTAAATAAACGGTGAAAAATGCATAAAAAAAGAAAATTTGTCGGGTTCGATGGATTATCGTTTTTAATTCACTCTTGATAAAAAAAAATATATAAATCTTTAAGTAAATAATGATATTATAATCCGTAGTTCCGAAAATTTGTTATTTTAACCGGTGAAAGTAACATTTTTTTTCATTTTCACTGCTGTTATTTCACTGCAGAAATGGAATATTTTATCATGAGGTATATATATATATATATATATATATATATATATAGATATATATATATATATAATATATATATATATGTATATATATATATATATATATATATATATATATATATATATATATATATATATATATATATATATATATATATATATATATATATATATATATATATATATATATATATTAGTCAGTCGTACAATGCAAAACACAATTTAGTAATACATTAATGTCAGAAGTAAATTTATGATTGTATATTCCGATTGTTGGGGGTACTGAATCGTCTCTACTATATATACTGTGCATACAGAAACACTGGCACGCGCTATTGTCAGAGGAAAACTTTTCATTGTGTTTTAGAAATCGCCAGCTATTCTTGTTCCACTTTGATTGTCAGCAACCAGGTGTGGTAAGTTTTAAGCACACAATTATGATAGTAGAAATTAGCACAATCAAATTTGCTTTAATCTTTTTGATAATTAATCTAAGTAATCATATTAATTATTTAATATAATAGTTCAATATTTATTTTTAATAATTTACAAAAAAGGGAAGTATAAAGTATGATGTCGTCGTTAGTTGCCCATATGCCAGCCTGTGGAGTGCATTATTTAAATTGTGCCGTTTTTCTACATACAATAGTTTCTATTCAGATGTGTTCTATTGCATGCGGTCGCACCGTATTATACGAGTGCGAGATAAACCACCAGAAAAACACTGTTATGTAATATTCAATTTATAATATGCAACCTTACTATAAAAAACAAGTCGAAATATTAATGGAAAACAATTATAGCGTTGTAAATCGGTACATTTACAATAAAATCATTAAAATAAAATCAAAACGCATATAATACAGAAATAGGCATGTATGCATGAATGCATCTAATGTTTTACCCAATAGCCAGTTTCTTGTTCATTGTGTACAAAACGACAAAACATTTCGGTACGTGAAGGAAATTAACGATACTTAATTAAAACAATCTTCGTCTGTTTGTATTGCTTTGAAATACTGACACGGAGTTAACGCTAAGAAATACGATATTCATATCTAGTTGATAATAGTTTAGAATGAAAATACAGCATTATGTTTGCAAGAATTTCTAAAGGTTTATTATAAATATCGACTGTGACATGGCGTTGATTTTCCAGTGTGTTTTATCTCATATGACCATTATGTTATGTTGACTCATTTATATACGTTACCCTTCTCTAAATTAAATAATTTGTTATTTCGATGGCGTTGCATATTTCCACTTAAGAAACCTAAGTGACAGAAAGTCTTAGACAGCCACACCGAATACGAATTATCTGTCATTGAGAAGTAATACTTGTGGAAGTATACACAGAAAACCTTTTCTACAATAAAATTGTAAAATAAAATAAAACGTTAAAGCTGAAACATAAGCATTATAAGTTAACAAGTAATTTACCAAAATATTGTATGAATGGTGATGTGCAAGTGAAGAATTTAAACTTGACATGACAATATCTGCTGTGGAGCTGTGCGTGTACTCTACAATAATGTGTATGTTGGGAAAAAAAATAGTTTGAGACGTTTAGTCGCTGATAAATGCGTATTTTCAGTTAAAAAAAGATAAATGCTTAATGACGAACTATTTCGTAATAGATATATCGAAATTTCGTAATAGTGAAATCAATAAATGTATGCGAAAACATTTGATTTACGTATTATCAATACACCTTTAAATAAGGAATAATAAACCAGTTCCTTTTTCCTTTTTTCAAAACTAATAAGTAAAACATTTGAAAAATCAAAAAATCAAATGAAATACACTTTACCACATCATTATAAACACCATTAATCATATATTTCTATTTCAAAATAGTTGTGCATACATAGCTCTTCTTTAATTATTTTAGTAATACTACTGCTCATTTTTCGCGGGCGAATAAAGAAAAAGTATGTATTTGCTGCTTTAAACAGCATGAACAACTGGCATTTTTCCAACTTTAAGAAAGTCCAAAGACAAAACTCTTTAATATTATTTTCGACATCATTTTACATGTAAGCATGCTATAAAATATATATATTCCAGTACAAAACTACTTCTGAGCGTATCCAATTCAATTTTGCCGAAGAGAACATGTCAGTATCCTATTCGACATAAAAAAGAAGAACAAAGAGGAACTAACAGTTTCAACTTTAAATATTGTTTTAACAAATATAAAACTGTAAAACATTGCTATAAAAATGAATGTAGTTTTGATGATAAAATATGTATTCTTACACATTTCTAGTATTTATGTTTTCTCAATAATCACGATACATATTTTGTCACAGAATAAGAAACAAGGACAAATATCATTATGTTTTATTCAAGTCGAATAGGATAATGACATTTTGTAACTCGACCATGACTCGTCTATGAATTTATCACGATTTTTTTCTATATACACGGCGAATATATTTAAAAAATGTATGTAATTGAGCATATATGTGAAAAAAGATTTGATATACACTCGCTTATTTTAATACATTGGTACATATATGTTTTAAAATGTTTGTTGTCATTATAGAAGACATAACTGTACTGTAACTTCATTATTCTAAAAGCAAATGCTGAATAAGTGAAATAAGATAAAATACGGAAACTCTGTTGATATGTTGTGTTTTTTTTATCCTGGAAGGCAACAGCCCTTTGCGGTATATCAATATCATTCATCCCGAGCGTCAAAAGCATTTGGGCGTCAAACTGTTAAAATGTACACTGATTCAGACCAATGTATACTACAATTTAAAATATTACTTTTTTCATATATTTTAAAAATGTATTTAATCATCGTATTCAACATATGAATTAGCAGATGAACAAAAGGAAACCAGAAATTCGGAAACAAAACACAACAACTCTAAAGAGCAAATGCACGTTTATAACATTGATACTACGAATTATATTGGGGGAAACCGCCTGATTAGACAAGAAACAAATGCATAAGTTAGAAATGTTGCTAGATGATTTTATTTGATTTCGATTTGACTATTGTCAATAATATTTACTATTCAAGTTGGCGCGTTACCCAAAATGCCAGTCAATTAATTAATGATTCGATTTTGGCTATCTGTAAAATAGTAAAGGGGTATTGTCTCGTGTTCGTCAAAATTTAAAAAAATACAACATCGGTTGTATTGTTCGACTCCATTATGTGTATTGGGAATCGCGGTAATAACCCAGCCATAAGATCTTTCCCGACAGAAAACAAAAGCTATTGAAATGGTAACTGACCAGCTTATTATAGACTAACGAGGAATTCTAAATTAGTCCGTATGTTAAATGGGTTTATTGTCGATTCGTATTTAAATTCGTGTCTTCATGGCCATAATAATTCGAAAGCATGTAGATAAATCGCAATTAACAAATAAAAAGTATTCCATTTAAATTAAATCATATTTTGATCATCGTCTCTTAGCTCGGATACAAAATAAGTCTTTCAAAACCGCAGATTGCATTAACTGCGGTAAACTATTAATGCCGTTTTTTTCACAAAAGATTAATCAAAACGCTGACGGCACTTAAGTTGTTTGCTCTTTCAATATGTTTGATATTACAGTCACATGACAAAATGTTCGACTTTTTGACGATGCTGTGTTAGCATCGTCTAAAATATGATACCATCAACAATTCTTCACAATGGCGACCTATGTAAAAGACCGAGCCAGTCCGAATGAGATAACTCAGTTTTTCTAATCGAAATACCTCGACCTCGTTGATTTTTATTGATAACATTCTCCTAGCAGAGTTGTCGTTCGTGTTTTAACATTCAACAATGGCCGCCCTCATGAGAGTCTCGCGTCAAAACTTTCTTACAGCATTAATTGGCTTGTTATGCTATTTAAAAGCTGTCATTTATGATAAATGAATTATTTATTCACTAAATCTCCGCTAATGACAACAATGGATGGAATTCGAAGGATATATTCGATGTGAATGAATCACTTTCTACAACAATGGCTTCGCCCATGAGATACTTAATAACACTCGTGTCAAAACATTCTTACATCTTAAATCGGCTTGTTTCGCTATTTAGTAATGCAACAATAAATAGAATTCGAAAGAAAATATTGGAAAATTTTGTTCGAGCATTTTGCGACGTATTGAATGGCTATGATACCCGATATCAACATGTAATATAAGATTTGAATATCACCAAGCTGGCCTGAAATACAACATTGATTACAAACTCTTTACTCAATTTACTGGTTTGTATGAATTATTTTTTCTTTCTATTTAAGAAGTTGATATCATTATAGTCCAAATAAGTAGACGTAATATACCGTTTAGTTCATGTATATCGACCTCATATTTATAGGACTAGATATCATGTTAAAGTGGCCTTTTCACAGATTTTGGCATGTTCTGAAATTAGTCATAAATGCTTTGTATTGATAAATGTAAACATTCGATCCTAAAAGCTCCAGTTAAAAATCCAGAATAAAATTCCAAAAAAAGTAGCCCGCTTCAAGGCTCGAACCAGTGACCCCCTTTGTCCTGGAGTAAAAACGCATTAGCCTGCTCGATTATTATGCCAAGTATAAATGGTTGACGTATTTTACACCTAATATGAGCAATCTTCGTAGTTTCACAAAATTAAACGACAACAACAGAACTCTCCAACTTATTCAATCGTTTTGCGTTGCTACGCTATATAATGTTTAAATCGTTAAAAGATGCATATAAAGGCTATATTAGACCATGGTAAATGTTCAGTAATACTGTTTCCTCACAAATAACATAACTAAAACGAAAATTTGCAAATCCGATACAACTTTTATCAATTATGTCAATTTACCTAAACATGGAAAGATCCCTTTAAAGTTAAATGAATTTTATCGCAGTAAAATAGACATTTAGGCGATTGTGGCCAGTTTAGATCCAGATCAGCCTGCAGTTGATTAAAAGCTGTTTGTTTATGAGCGGTTTTCTGACAATGACAAATAGTTTAATTGGATACTGATTAGAATGCCCTTTTCCTGTGACCTGGCTAATTAAATTCAGAAGTCTGGTACAAGTTTAACGTTAATGTTACCAATGTGTCAGACCAGGCATTGGATTTTGAAATCTAGGACATGCATGATCAGAAGATGTCATTTAAGAGTATACATTTATTCAAACACATACAAATGTATACATGTATCTGTAACTGATGTAGATGTTATAATTAGTAAAATGCACTAAGTCAGAAGGCATTTGACTTCGGCTGGTGCCTTGGCACACCAGGTGTTTCAGTTGCAATAGTTAGATCAACTCACTACTTGGATGTGTAGTATATATCTTTAAAGAAGAGGGGGTATATTGTTTTACACATGTCGATCCGTATGTCCGTCCACCAGATGGCTTCCGGATGATAACTCAAAAATGCTAAGGCCTATGATCATGAAACTTCATAGGTACATTGATCATGACTCGTAGATGACCCCATATTGATTTTGATGTCACTAGCTCAAAGGTCAATGACACAGTGACCCGAAATAGTAAACTGGTTGCCGAATGATAACTCAATAACGCTTACGCCTAGGATCATGAAACTTCATAGGTACATTGATCATGACTCGCAGATTACCCCTATATATTTTCATGTCACTAGGTCAAAGGTCGAGGTCACGGTGACCCGAAGTAGTAAAATAGTTTCAGGATGATAACTCAAGAACGCTTATGCCTATGATCATGAAACTTCATAGGTACATTGATCATGACTCGTCGATGACTCGTATTGATTTTCAGGTCACTAGGTCAAAGGTCAAGGTCACTGTGACCCGAAATAGTAAAATTGTTTCCGGATGATAACTCAAGAAAGCTTATGCCTAGGATCATGAAACTTCATAGGTGCATTGATCATGACTCGCAGATGGCCCCTATTGATTTTCAGGTCACTTGGTCAAAGGTTAAGGTCACAGTGCCAAAAACCGTATTCACACAATGGCGGCCACTACAACTGACAGCCCATATGGGGGCATTCATGTTTTACAAACAGCCCTTGTTTAAAAAAAAATCATGTAGTATACATATATTGATGCATATGAATGATAGACTTTTACTGAAATCATCATGACAGTGAATTAAAACTGATAATTATTTAATATATTTTTCTTGATACAATCATGTATATCAATATCAAATGAGATCATACTGTAACTTCAGTGATGAATTTCAGTGAATTAAATTAAATCCAAAATATAAGTAACTCCTATATCTCTCCCGCAGCGCGCACACCTAAACATCCTGCTGTGTACCTATACAGAGCCAGATAAAAAATATGATACATAATTATGTAGCATGTGGTTAAGAGGGAATGATATTAACTCTATTGTATCAATGTATTGTTTTACTTCTTTAATCAGTGTGTTTAAAGATATATAAACATAGCTCCAGGGTCAGTGCTTCAGGCAATGAATATTTCATATCCTGATCTCTTTTTCTAATGGATATGTTAACTAGTTCCTACATTAAATACAGTCAAATATATGCTAAGTAGTATCTGTACAGATTGGTAGATTAAAGTTGTACATCAAATATTATTTTTTAGTGTTAAAATGATATAGTTCAAATGTTCATACTGGATTAATTTAGAACCTAAGTCATGTCACGAACATCTAGAGTCCGTGGTCAGGGGGTAATAAAACATTTTTAAATATAACCACTTTTATATGGAGTCCTGACCAGATCTCAAATGCATATCCCTTGTATCTGTCACCTTGGTCATCTCCTATCAAAATGGCAAATTATATGCAGAACAGTTCATTATACACAATGGTTGAATGAAGTACTTCAGAAAAAAATTGACATCCTTTTCACATGGAAATTTCAATTTGACAGTCATGGAATAAGAGCCTGCACAAAACTAATCAAAAATACTTTTTGTTTGTGGATATTTCCATATCTTGAAACACTCTGTGCATAAATATCTCAAGTCTTCATGAAATCAATGTTTTTTGAAGTCCTAAATTGAATTGGCTATAGTACTCAGATTATTATAAGCACAATAAGTCTATTTATATCATATACTTTGTTTATTTTAAACATACACAAACAATATTGCAGGTACATGATAGTAATAAATAATAACAAAGCCATACATACTATAAAGGTCAATGGCAAAGCCGGTGAGACAATTTTGAACACGTTGAGTGTAATCGCACAACGTGCTCATGGTGAGCTTTTGTGAGTTTTTGTGATCGTTTTATGGCCGTCGTGAGCCGTCAACATTTGCCTTGTTAACTCTGTGGATGCCACGTTTATATTCCAATCTTCATAAAATTTGGCCAGTATATAAGTCTCAATGATATCTTGGATCTGTTCAAAAATGGTTACAATTGGTTGAAATATAACTTAAAAACATGGCTGGGGGTGGGGAATTTTTCCATATATTGCTATAGTAAAACCTTGTTAACACTCGAGTGGCCACATTTATTTTCCGATCTTCAATAAATTTGGTCACAATATTTATCCCAAAAATATCTTGTTATCTCAGGTGAATGACTTTGGGCCTTTCGGGCCTTCTTGTTTGTTCATCTTACCAGTTGAAGAAAAGATATCATTGCACAGATGTATTTTACTTTTAGAATGTGTTATGCTGCATTTCTTATGTGGCTTGTTCGGGGTATATTCTTTAGCACAAGTCAGTTAGTCCGTCAGTCGGTCCGTCCACCAGATGGTTTCCGGATGCTAACTCAAGAACGCTTAGGCCTAACACTGTTGTACAAGTGTGCAGCGCTGATATCTGTTTTCGCGAAATCAGAAAGATCGTCCATGTAACGGGGTGACAGATGCCATGACATTCATCCCATGAAAATCAAGAGGACACACATCTTCATGAAGCCTACATCAGGTGATCAGGTTTAACAAAATCCTCTGCATTTTTTCAAATCTCGTAAATCTGAATATCAACAATATAACCCCATTTCGTGAAGGTTGTCGACACTATCTAACTTGAAGTACTGCAATGACAGCTTATTGACAAACTGCTTAAATAACAGCATCACCAATTGCTGCAACCTCGTGTCTTGCGTTTTTTACGATATAATAATGTATTCAGTTGTGTCCAAATACTAGTCAGAGGGAATGATTGAGATGATCCGAGCTAAATTATCATCTATCAGATACGGGTTCGTCAATGTAATAACCTCAGATTTAATAGCACTTTTGATAAATCTTGAAGCAGTTTCAATTATAGCACGTTTATGTGACTCTTCATCTAATTCTATACACTTTTGCTTGTAACATGATCTCAATATTTGCGATGTTTTTTTTATCCTCATCGTAACAATATCGTCCAAACCGTATCCTTTGGGAAAATTAACGTGTCATTGAAGTGTATTTAAAGATGCTTTTTAAAACTGTAGTTGTCATATTTTCGGAATCATAATTGCAAAGGTACCCTTTCTCTCAAAGACGTTATAGTATGCTGTTTGTACTGTGTATAACATGTCTTCTGAAATGCTTGGTACTTAACTTAATCTTTAGGACGATCAGATTTTCAGCGTTTGATATAGGCGGTATTTGAAAATCTATTTCAAGAGATTAAAATGATCGAAAATGATCACTATATGAATGACGATTAAAGCCCGCTTGCTGCATGTAAATCTCGTAAATAGTATGCAATCCGGCCCTTTACAGTAAGTCTGCACATATTCTGATCGGGAATCACAGATCCCTAAAATAGTCCCCAAAATTGGTCAGTACGTGCCCAGCTAGTATGTCATTTGTCCAATTCAACCTTACAACCGAATAGAACGCAGTATGTATGATTTTCAAATTTTCCACTGGATTGCCTTGTTTTTTAAGGAACTAAAACTAAGCTTTGCAACCTAATTTGTTGATAACGCTTGAGTTTTATATAATTAATAGTGTATGCAATGTTTTACTCGACATACATATTCAAAACAAAACATGAACACCTACTTAATGTGCAATTAAGACAAAAACGCATTTGAGTCAATTCTTATGCACTTGTGATCAATGTGTTTGCGGTCATTTTGGCGCCATGTTGGATTTTTCTCTGTTAGGTGATATACTAGCAAATTTGTTTTCTGTTTTAATTTTATATTTGCCCCTTCGAAAATATATACAATATATATGTGAAGTATAGACACCAACATAACGAAATGTGAGTGGATAGTCACATAGACATCATCATAAATATGTTGTGGCTGCAATCTTGGACGCTATCTTCAAAAAATAAATCCGGTGATGCAATTTTGGTAAACTGTTGATATGTTATAAAGGATAGTCTTCTCTACAATGATCAGTTAAAATACAAGTACCTTTTTAGCAATTGTTTTGGTGATTGGGTGTATGGTGTTTCATATGGGTGTATGGTGTTTCATATAATGACTCGACTATCTATCTATCTATCTATCTATCTATCTAGCTATCTATCTATCTATCTATCTATCTATCTATCTATCTATCTATCTATCTATCTATCTATCTATCTATCTATCTATCTATCTATCTATCTATCTATCTATCTATCTATCTATCTATCTATCTATCTATCTATCTATCTATCTATCTATCTATCTATCTATCTATCTATCTATCTATCTATCTATCTATCTATCTATCTATCTATCTATCTATCTATCTATCTATCTATCTATCTATCTATCTATCTATCTATCTATCTATCTATCTATCTATCTATCTATCTATCTATCTATCTATCTATCTATCTATCTATCTATCTATCTATCTATCTATCTATCTATCTATCTATCTATCTATCTATCTATCTATCTATCTATCTATCTATCTATCTATCTATATGTCTATCTATCTATCTATCTATCTATCTATCTATCTATCTATTTATCTATCTATCTATCTATCTATCTATCTATCTATCTATCTATCTATCTATCTATCTATCTATCTATCTATCTATCTATCTATCTATCTATCTATCTATCTATCGATCGAGCGATCGAGCGATCGAGCGATCGAGCGATCGAGCGATCGAGCGATATATCTATCTATCTATCTATCTATCTATCTATCTATCTATCTATCTATCTATCTATCTATCTATCTATCTATCTATCTATCTATCTATCTATCTATCTATCTATCTATCTATCTATCTATCTATCTATCTATCTATCTATCTATATATCTATCTATCTATCTATCTATCTATTTATCTATCTATCTATCTATATATCTATCTATCTATCTAGTATTATCTATCTATTCTTATCTATCTATCTTTATATATATATATCTATCTATCTATCTATCTATCTATCTATCTATCTATCTATCTATCTCTCTGCATGCAATAAGAGGTGACAGTTAATAATTCTAAATAACATATATGGTTGGACAGTAAATCTTGAAGTAATTCAACAATGTTGTACCAACAAAGTATTGACACAATTTTGAATAATTCACCTTATACGCCAAATCAAATATGAATATATGCATGTATTGAACGATTTATAGAAGAAAAAATGTTGTATTATAAATGTGTAATTATATACTTAACCTGGCAAGTTTGCGCATAAAGGTACTTAAAGGCGGTAGAACGGAACCTTTTATAACATGTTATATAAAAGATATTTGTTGGATTCATTGGAATTTCGATTTTAATACACGAGTGATCATAGAAAATAATATGTCCACGAGTGGCGTACCTAATGCAACAAATTTATTTTACCTGTTTGGTCTATTTCACAGTTTATTTACATTGAAACACAGTTTAACTAGATAATTTCGCTGGAATAATGACGTCATTTCGTAAAAAATGACGTCATTTCACAGCAACAAAGGATGAAAATATTGATAATTTTCACTGTTTTTTTTTAAATTTGAAACAGTGAAATATCGGTTTGATTTCACTGACATTTCTCTTTAAACCACCCGAAACCAAATACATGTATTTATTCCATGCTCATCGTGCATTATGAATTGTAAAACAAAACCCTATTAACACATGCATTTACATAAGCTTGTTTTTTGTTAATTTTCTTGTTTATTATGTAAACAATAAATGTCTTGAAAAAAATGTGGTGTGACATAGAGGTTTATATTAATCAAATACTTTTAGATGGCCTTTTTTAAACGGTCGGGCAAATCTAAGTCACAGAAACATGTGTACAAAGATTTCCAACTTTTATTATTTAAGAAGGCAAAGTTTAAAAGCAAACAATCATTATCCAGAAACAGCTTTCCTTAAGATCCTAAACTAGCTGATTGATGGATTCATCTACTGCATATAATACAGCTTTAGCCCTGGATCATGATCAAACACCATCCACATTTTTCATAAATTTCAAATCACCTAAATAAAAGAGTCACGTGCATTTAATGTCGTTAACATAGTGAGAATATGCTATTATAAATATGTTTTATACAGTCCGACAATTTAAACCTTACTTCAACTATAAATTAGTTTGGTAGTATCTTTATGTTTGTGTATTCCAAATTTAGTTTAAACCGATTTATTTTCGCTTGATTGCATCGAAAGCCGTATGCTTATTGCAGCGTTTTTGAGTCCTTTTTTGGTACAACCGGTACTCAGTGTATTTTGGGGATCTAATGATCTAAAGAACGTCCCCATAATGGTGATCGAACCAGTAGCCTGCCTGTTGTTACGCGGACAATATATCCACTACCTATCCCAAAGTGTTTGCTTCATTAGTCGTCTTTACTGTAAACGCTAACTTTTTTAGAAACACAGACTCGCGCTATTGTAAGAAGAAAGCATGTATTGGTGTTTTAGAATTATCCAGCTAACCATAAGTCATTGGTTGTATAGTATACAAAAAAGTATAGATTTTGCGCTTGGTATCCCATGTTCGAACCTGTTATGTGCAGCATTTAAATTGCGCCGTTTTCGTTTACTTAATTACTTATTTAGCTCTGTGATTGAGATAATACCATTTCGATCTCGACGTACACTCAGTAAGGTAATGCTACAAATTATTTCTTTAACAGCCAAGTTAACAATATGTTTACCTACACAAATCAGGATGAAATAAGTAACCCAAAATGTGTAATTTGAAGTGGGTTTTTCATGACGTAAAACAACGTAAAAAAAGTGACTTCCACATGTTTTTGTGTTAACAATATACAAATATTCATATAATATATCTATAAACAACACTTGTATATCGGAGTAGTCCAATGTCATTTTAATAAAGAATTTGAATCAAATCTGTTTCGATTTCGGGATTCGAACCAGGGACCTCTGATGATCAAAATCAACGCTCTATCTCTATACCACATATGCCTTTTATTTAAACTTTTTGCGTAAAATTTTGTAGTTAAAAACGCATTTATGTTCGGACAGACAGTCATATACGAAATAAAGCGAAATGCTACGAATGTTTGCACAGTTTAAGATATTTACTAAACATATGTGTGTATGATACGGATGCATCCACATTATCATTATATCTCTCGAACATTAACCAAAATACCAAACTTAATAATGGTAAGTGATGTATTTTAACGTAAGGTTCATTTCTCTTTAAGTTTACAAAATGTGAAATGTATCTAGGTGCAACACACAATACTGACAGATAAAAGGAAGGAAAGATTGAAGGAAAAGAAGTATCAATAATTCTAATAATTGTAGTAATCACCATGGTATGAAGACCTTATTGTTCCTTCATTCTAAGCAAAATTGTGAAATATTTGTATATTCATTATTGTCGCATGAAATTTAAATACAATTCGTTTTTAAGACTGTTAAATCTAAAAACATGTATGAAATAATTAACCAATTCGCTTTCCCTTTTCAGCTGCGATAAAGAAACTGTGTGTAAATATCATTTATTTAACATGAAATACTCTGTACTATATAACTTTGGATACCATTCACTTTGAAATCAAAATAATAGTTTTAACAATGAATACGAAACTGGAATTTTCAACTAAACAAATATCTCCATAGACGAAACTGTTATTCCTGTAAAATCATTTTACATGTAAGTGTGTTAAATAATATACGTTCCACCTATTTTTATTATTTGTTTATCCAGTTCCTTCGTGCAGCATTAATGAAAAACCAACTTGAATATGCCGTATTTCTTATTGGTCCAAAATGAGAAATGCTTTTTTCTGATTTTTTATAATAATTGAGCATGTATACAACATTACTTCATAAGTATAAGAGTGTATGTTGTTAATATAAGATAATATGCATTCCGACATATTTATTGCTTTATCGATTTATTACTTTATTGATGTATTGCTTTATTAATTTATTTTTTTATTGATCTAATTCTATAATGATTTATTGATTGATTGATTTATTGATTGATTGATTGATTGATTGATTTTTTGATTTATTGATCTATTGATTGATTGATTTATTGATTTATTGTTTAATCAAATACCCAGCTCCGTTTTTTTCCGCTGAGGGGCGAAGAGTGCGTATTTGTATTCAAGACTATTACTATTACGTCTTTTAAAATAATTGAAAACAGATGTGTTGCTATGTGTTGGTTTGTCTGAAATAGGGCTTAAGGCGTGCCAGTTGACATGCGTCCAAAATAAATCGCATTAATCGCATTAAAAGCAAACATGGCTGCATCGAATTCTACCCAATAAATTCGACCCTAAACTGTGTTTTCTAATATTTCCATTTGTTTAAAGCCATGTTCTCACAGTGTTATACATGAGTTGCAAAATACAATGATTAAGATCAATATACAATATTTTCTCAAATGTTATATCTATCAGAATATTTCCGAACATAATCAATTGATCGCCGTATTCAACCAATACATGTAGTCAGATATTCAAAGGGAAACCAGACAATTTCGCATGAGACACTAAACAATTTAACTTTCTGAACAAATCTGAAAAATAAAACGATTAACGAAAATGTATCTTATCGATCAATCTTTATGAAATTGGTATTCTGAACCGCTGGTAAAACTTTTTAAAAGAGCTTTAATAAACGGTGTATACAATAGTGTTACCAGTTCGTATTAGATATGTCTGACATAATAGAAAATAACACAATAATAACTTCATATAAAATAATACATATTGCTGAAAATTCAACCAGTGTCATAACACTAGGACGGGGTTGAGAAGGCCAATCTGCGGTGTTCGTCATTAAATATTCAGGGTTTTTCTAGTCGTTAAGTGAATAAACTTATTATGAATGGACTTTCAAATGAAACATGGGCCCATATCTGACCGATTTACAGTTTAATGGGTACGAATATTTTGAATTAAATCGATATGAAAACTTGAAATGTAGTAAGCGATTTTTAGGATGAATAATTGTTTATTATTTATATATGGAATGAATTTGTTAGTAAAGATGCATTAGTTTTTTAATCACAATATGATATTAGATTTATGAAAATTTGAGCATCACACATTAATTTTTGTGATAACTTGTAATATGTTTATGTTATATTGTCCCAGAAGGTAGCTCTCGCCATGCTATTAAAAGAAGCCATACCTTTGAGAGATTATGATAATTTGTTAATGATTTTGAATCATAAAACGAGAAAGTGCTGAATGTATTTGTGTGTGGTGACTTGAACTCTCACACTTCAGATTTGGCAAATTTTATTTAAATAGTTATTTAGATTTTTTGCAGAACGACTATATCCCTGACGTATATAGACCGCGCTACTCGCAAGATGATGGTCGGATAAATAATTATTATTCTTAATAAGAATTCAATACTGCCCAGCAGCTGGAGTTTCCCTTATTTATATTGATTTGTGTAAACAAAACCGTTTTGCGTATACTTAATGGTCGAATATATATAGATATGCCTGGAAAATATACATATGTTAGTATCTCTAGATCTAACGTTGTTGATAATGTGTTAACTAAACCGTATTTAATTCAGAATATATGTCAATGAATGTGCATGATCCAACAATTTTATCTGATCATTGTTTGGTTGATTTTGTATGGTCTTTTAAAAAGGCTGATAATATAAATTCATGTGTCAAAATTTATTTAGATAAGACACATATATATGTTTGGGATGGTGAAAATAAGCGTAATTACACATATTTTGTGCAATCTGCAGTTGCAGTTGTGCAAATAAAACAGAATTTGTGTATTTTAAAAGTTTGTGATATTTTTTACCACGTTGTTTCCCCTTTATTCAAGCGAAAACTAAAAACACAAAACACAAATTGTGTTGGCTCATGCCCAATGTATGGTTTTCTTCTAAGTGCTCAGAATTAAGATCGACATTTAAATGTATTAAGGAAGAATAAAGCAGATGAATATCGGCCGATTTAACTAACAATAGAACTGAATATACAAATTTCATTAAGCAAGCTTTACGCAATATGATAATAATCAAAACAAAGAAAGTGTTATATGCAATATTTAACAAGATGTGTTTGTGAAAGACTATGTATCCCCAATATAGTTGAAATTTGACATTGAAGGTTGACCTTGACCTTGACCTTTTACCACTAAAAATGTGCAGCTCTATGAAATACAAATGCATGCCACATATCAAGTTGCTATTTTCAATATTGCAAAAGAAATGACCAATGCTAAAGATTGACGCAAACAAACCAACAATCAAACCAACAGTCAGGGCTTACGAACATGAAACATAACCATGCAATAATTTGCAAAATTACTTTAATAGTATTTATACCCCGGACAGCTTGATTTTTACTCCTGATGAAGACGTTGTACACTAAGTACAAAGATATAAACAGCATGAGTAAAAATTGTGTTTGAATAATTAAATATACCTATAACAATTCAAGAAATTAACAAAGCTATAATCGAAATAAGCCCAAACAAGAGTGCAGGCCCTGGTTTATATTTAAATAGAGTTTTATACACGGAAAAAGGATACTAATGTATACTCACACCGTATTTTCATGTTCTTTTTAATAAAATATTTACGGAAGGGTATTTTCAAGTACAATGATAAGATGGCCTCGTGATTTCTTTACACAAAAAAGAGGTTTAACAAAGTCAAAAATGATCGAGGTATAACATTGCTTAACACTATAGAAAAACTATTTACCAAACTATTGAATAATAGATTGCCTGTTTGGGCATAAAATTACTGTGTATGTATAGAGGCACATGCGGGGTGTAGGTCTCACATAAGAACAGTGGATAACATTGTTGTATTCTATGGACTTATAGCTCACATTTTAAATCATGAATTGCACTTTTATAGAATTTACTACTTAAGGCAATTGACTATGTTGACCGGGATAATTTAATGCTATACATTGATAAAATAAGGTATTCGAGGTCGTATACTGGATATAATACGGTCGATGTATACTGCAGTATAGTCCAAAGTCAAACACTGTAACGAGTTAAGTGATAGCTACCGATGCATGCTTGAAGTGAGACAGTGTGAATGTGTATCTTCATTTTAATTTTACATTTAGTGAAATGACTTGGAATCAGAATGCTATACTTAAGGAATAGTAGTTTTGATGTTTAGGCGTTTACAATGTTTCTTTTACTTAATGATTATGATATGATTATTTTAGACAACACGGCATAATAAGTTACAGAACGGCTTACATTTGCTTCAAAATTATTGTCAGCGTTGAAAACAGATTGTAAACATTGATACAACTAAAATTATGAGTTTTAGAAAAGGTGGGCGATAAACTTCTGAACAGTTTTATTATATTAGTAAACTGACTGAAAGAACATTTAATTATCAAGGAATCGTTTTTACTTCCGGAGGTTTCTTTTCGGAAGCACACACTGCGCTTTTAGGACAGGCATTGGAAGCATTTTTAGAATTAATAAATATTAATCTAAATTTACTGATATTTCTGTGAGCCACAAATTAAATCTCTTTGATAGACGTGTAACTCCAATTTGAACTATGGCAGTACAGTTTGGGGATTTGTTAATGGTATGTCCGCAAAGCATGTTAATATGCAATGTTGTAAACAAATCCTCGTTGTAAAAAGATGTTCAAAATGACTTTGTATACGGTGATCTTTGTCGTCTTAATTGTTAATCTGCCAGATAAATTAACGTTATTAAATTTTTCATTGAATTGATAGACAGAAAACAAGTTTACTTAAAAAGTTACTTATGTTGGTATTGCAATACTCTTCCTAATAAATCATCTGGTGTTCATTACTTAACTTTACAAAAGGTTTTACGAAGCTCTTTCAGTTTGTTGAAAATGATAAGGTATATATGTAAGACAAAGATTAAATGATACTTGTGTTCAAAAGTAGAATGAGACATTGTGCAACTCAAGCATATTGCCACTTTTAAATTTAAGCGTTATTTAGAAATGTGCAACTCAAGCATATTGCCACTTTTAAATTGCAGCGTTATTAAGATATATGCACTATTATGCCACTTTTTAATTTCAGCGTTATTTTGATATGTGCGCTATTAAAATAGTTCTTACATGTTTTTCTAAATTATGATGCTATTCACATTTGTTGTAGAAAGTAGAAGATGAACCAAACCCTCTCCCGTTGATATAGGAAAAATAAAGTGTAATGTGTGTAATATATTAAAAGATTAATTTCACATTTTCTTAGAGCGCATACTGTTTTCAAAATAAAGATCTCAATATATTCCATTTTATAACATAAACTGACCAAACATGCACAAGTTTATTGAATTAGTAACAACTGAAAATGAAATGTTGCTACACAAACTATTATGTTGAAATATGTATGTGTTATACGGTCGCGTTTAATTTACCGTACAAACTGTATTCGAATACTTGTTTTATTGTAGTTTTATCCATTGTCAGCATTATCATTTTAATAAAGACATTGTAACAGGATCGTGCCTATTCCTAAATACTTCTTATAAATGATAGTTGTTTAATAAGTATTGGGTTGCATTGTATTACGGCTATTAAATAAGAATTAAATATTTAACTCAGATATACTATGATATATATCAGCTGGACGGTATATTTTTAAATACAAATCATGCGTCTAGTTTAACTCACAGTTGTGTTAGTTGAGTCAGCCCGCTGAACGCTGCCCGATGAATATTGCCTAACCTGTTGGACGACAGGTACCTGAAGTAAAAACCAAACACCGCCTTGTGACTAAACATTCAAACAATACAGCAAGCCCATTTAGAAGGGTTAGTTTTTTATTTAAAGAACACTCAAATATAACAAGTTTACTGATAATACAAACAACACACACATACTGTAAGAGTAAAGTGGTAAGCAATTAGAATTATCCCCAGCAAGTCCCTGCAAAATAGCAGGTATACCTGCCTGCTGTTCAGTATGTGAAAGCACTGCAATCGTATATTGATCAAATAAGATGGGCTATATTTATAAATAAAGGAAAGGCATTGTGTAAAATACACTATGTAAATTTTTCTTAACTTTATTTATATCAATACAATCGGGTTGGGTTTTTTTCCGTTTAGTTTACACCGAAAAACTCAAACAACTTTTAACAGGCTGGGAATATGTTATTCAAGTGACAAAATAGTCATCCTGTACTCAACGTCTCAATAAATATATGTTTTTGTTTCAAACAAAATTAAATGGCAAAATTGACTTTTTTACAACATACGCATACATAACGCATACCCATTTGGATTATCTTTGCTCTAACAAATATGTTATTATTTTTTAATTCACAAACGTCTAAAAAAAGTTCTTGTTAGTAATAGTTTAACTTTTTGATTAGTTATACAATGTTATAACTATTTGTATGTGCATAACACACATTCAGATCTTTAGACTTATTGTTCTTTCCTTAACTATTCATTATCGGTAACTTATATGAGTGTGTTAACAGCCTTTAAACCATGTATGCTATTTTAAAATTGTTTCTTTGTAAAAAAAGCGCAAACGGATTAAACGTATTCAGGACTACGTAACGCTGTAGAAATCAAAGCATGCATATTGAATATATAAGTACATCACTTAATAAAATTTAAAGGTTTTAGAACTGTACTATATCATTTTGAGGTTCTTTGCATATTCCTGATAACTATGGTAATCTAAATTCAAAACATCAACCAATTAATGATAAAGGTTTGCGAGATAATGTAGATAATGATAAGTTTGATAATTCTAAGGAAAACTAAGACAATTAAATTATATGATAAACGAAAGCCTTTGATACAGTACAGTATGAATAACCCTTATCTGGCCAAAGGGCTACTTTAAACACTGATCAGATTGATGTAATTATAGAAAACAGTGGTATCTCCGAATATTAATTGAAAACGAATGGTGTAATTGTCTTAATTTTTGATGAGATATACACTCGATAAATCAACCCTTTTCTGTTTAATGTGTAGCACCAAAGTAAAAACACAGGTTTTAAAGCCATACCATTCAACCAATTAAATAATAATTCCATTACTTTTCCAAATCATGACAACCAACTATTTTAATTTGTGAATGCGATCATAAAATATCAATGTTTGAATGCAATTAAAATCGTCATCCATTATGGGTTCTCGTGCAATTGTTTTTTATGAACGGTTGATATACAACTCAAAGTATTAACATATTAAATTCATATACAAATGTATCGTGTATTATTGTGATAGTTGTAATCATAATGTTGAATATAACAATAATCAGTATGCTGATCAAAATGCTCTTAAGCTGAGCGAGATAAGGATGCGGATAATGATAAGTGTGATAATTCCAAGGAAACTAAGACACAGAAATTACATAATAAACGAAAGTCTGTGATAATGTTACAGTATTGATAACCGTGATCAGACTAAATGACTACTTTCAACACTGGTCGGTTGTAACCGTATAAAACAGTGATATCTCCGAATATTAATTGAAAACAAAAGGTGTTATTAAATTAAATTAAATTAAAAACTCAAATTATTAACATATTAAATTCATATAATTATGTATCGTGTATTTTCAAATCATCTTGTGACATGGTGTTTCGTTCTTACAAACCGCTATGCAGACTATATAATATATATTTATACAGGCACTTATCATTTTGATTTAGTATTTTTTATAGCGATCTTGCTACTTTAAGTATATTTCTCCACACACAATTACATATCGATTGAAGTTTAATAGACAACGGCACGAAGTGATAAAACCAACGTGTTTCAATGGTGTGCTGTATTATGAAAGTCCTTAATATCAATATTATAAAAAAGTCGTTTAGACATATATTGAAGGAAAAAGTCGTGCCTGTATTTGTTTACTTTAATTTGCAATTTTCACCCTTAACTTAAACATATTGTTAAAGTACACGTATTAATTAAATACAACATACAATTTGTACTATAATTTGCAAAACATTGAACAATATTTTAGCATGTTATGAATATAACTTGTGTATAATTTAATGGCTTAGAGCATTTTCTCTCTTTAAATAAAGAAAACGGAACCAGTTCCTCATTCCCTCTGCAAACCAAAATATGATACAATAAAGTCTTATATATATTCAATTCATGTGTACAAATCTGTAACAAACAACTATACACATTCTGACATACGTTCTTATTATATACATTTTTTTCTGAACATAATTGTTTTAGTAATACTCCAGTTCCTGTTCTTGGACTGAATAACAACAATGATCTTCAGCATGCTTCGGATTCAATGTAGTTACACATTTCCTTTTTTTACGACCTAATTTCGACAAGAAAAAAGGAAAGGGTTCCTTATTGTATCCTTCAACCGAATAAGGAATAGTAGCAAAAAACATTTCACATTGACGAAGCTGTGCCACATTACTCTGATCATAAATGCACGTGTAGATGAGCTATACAGTGTATAATCCAACATATTCCTACGCAAGTCACTTTGCCAAATAAACAAATAAACCGGTCCCATTCAGTATTGAAGAAAGTTTGCACGAATTTGTATATTTTAAATACTGTTTTTAACTTATACCGTTATATATAAGATAAACAGTTTGTTCACTATAACTTTGATACTATTTTGATGCTGTTTTAAAAGATAATGCCTTTTTAGTACCTTTCTAAAATGTATTTTAATACGTACCGCTTTTGCACATACATTTCTCAAATTATTTCGACCATTATTTGCGTATACCTGTCAGTTCACCAAGGTAAGTGCTGAAGTATTTTTTAGATCCATAAATGTACCGCCACTCAACATTTCAAAACGTGATTGTAAAAATCCGTGAAATTCGAAAAATTATCACTAAAACTCATGCATTTTCAATTCGAAGTTTTTTGTTTGATTCATGGCGTGTCTTCAAAGGCGTGACACCTCGCGCAGTTGATATGTATTGAACTTGCATTGAAGGCACTTGTGTGATGAACTGTATCGAGGTAATGTAGTTTACTTCGGAACTAAAACTGCATTCACCACTAATCCCATTCAACTATAGCAATGAACCCTCAATCGTCTCCTTTCGAATACACGTGTCATATGGTTAAACAATCTAAAAGGTAAGATCCATCAGAAAATGTTAGAACATTTACCAAACACAAGTATAGTCGTCGTCAATTAATAACAACAGTCAATGTGCTAAATATAATTTAGCGTTTTGCTCTTTATTCGTTGTCTTTTTTGTGTAGTGCAACACAACTGGGGCCTATTTCTCACACTTCAGATTGTGAACATGATAAAATGAAACAGAGGCATTGTATTTATAGCAATATTCCAATGTAAGAAATGCATTCACCAGCAGTTGTCATATTCAAAGAATGAATGTGCCGGTTTACCAACATAATGTCATGAAGAATAAACGCGCACGTGGCAAGTTATTCTACTTAAGACTAATACATTTTGTATTTTATCTTAATAAGAACAAAATATTATAAATATTGTGTTATATGTATCGATGCATTTACCTTATATAGTATTAAGATACAAATTGACAGATGCCGAATGTTGGTGCTGAAGTCTTTATATATTCATATATGTACCGTAATTAAATCCTTCTTAAAATTGTATTGAATCCGTGAAATATGAAAATTCTACCAAAACCATATGAATTTTAAATTCGATGGTATTTTTTTGCATTCGTGACGTGTGTGCAATGTCGTGACATTACGCGCTGTTGATATATATTGCGCTCGGTATAAAGACATTAGTCTGGTGGACTGTATCAAAGTCATGAAGTAAAATGCGTACCTTAAACTGGTTTCAATATTAATCGCGATCGTCATTGGACCAACTGTAATTGGACCATGTTTCATATATATATATATATATATATATATATATATATATATATATATATATATATATATATATATATATATATATATATATATATATATATTAAAACATTGGTAACATGTTCTCAACATACCAATACATCACACTAATTTGTTGATATGGATGTTGTAACCTTAATGACATTCCAAAATAAACTTTTAATTTTACAGCATATACATGCATTATTTAATAACGCACTCCGATTCGAAGAAGAATTATTGTTTCATTTGGGGTAAATTATTGATTGATTAATACGAAGAAAAGGTCATCTCATTTTATTGCTTGTACGTGTAAATATTACGTAAATTCAAATCATTTAAAAATATTTTAAAGGCATACTATTACCATTGCAATTATTACTGATTTTCTTAAAGTCCATGTTTTTTTAAGTATATAGGTGTTTTTTTTGTTTTGTTTTGTTTCCTGAAACTTGCAAGAAGCTTGACTTTGTAATATAAAACTGAATTGTTTATTATTGCTTTGAGCATGAATCATAAACATGCATGCCAAAAAAAACTGTTACCGTATTCATTCTAATAGACGCACATGCCCTTTTAAACATGCCCCCACTAAATTTTTAAAATCCGGAACCTTTATCTGATCTAAAATATGACCACTCATTCCTGGACTTGTTTTGATTTCCGGCATTTTGAAGTGTTTCAAAAACGGCTTTTCAAAACGGATTATAACACATGGCAATTAACAGCCATTCAACAATCATTGTGTACTATCGGTTTATTTGTTCTTTTTGAAGTAGCATACCGGTATTTCTTTTCAGAATAATCTTTAATTAGGTATTTAATGATTAGCACGGAAACAACACTATCAGTGATTTAATTGCTTAAACTCAGTATCATAGCGTTTTTTTGAAAGCGGAACCTTTTAATAATACTTAAATTTGATATTTTATTACCCTATTACATGCGCAACCTCGGGAAAATGATCACGCCGCGACTCGTCTAATATAATGAATACGGTATAAGGCAATATATGTATATTGTGTGAATTCTACAACAAGAAGTTGTAGTATCTTTTTGTGCTAGTTGTTTTAATATTATTTTGCAAGCCAGCATATGTTTAACATAATTAAACTCTGAAAGTGAAAGTTTGCCATAAAATCCCCTTTATCATATATTATAATCCATTTTATTGTCCGATTAATTCCAGGCTTCTGTACAGTAACATTGTTAAAGAGAATTTTTGTAATTTAAGTTTTAAATTGAATTTGGAACATGCTTTGCAGCTAACAGTTCGTCATGTTTGTCAATTCACTGAAGTCGCATTCTCAATTGCATATTTCTATTTCGAATTATTTAAAACAGAAGTAAACATGTAAATATTTTTCCTACATGAAACTTTGAATTTTTAGTCATTGTAAGACGAATCATTAGCAGATAATAACATACCACTAAAGACAAAAAGTGAAATTGGATGGGGTGTCAGGGATTTCTTATTTTATTGACCTAGTTTGATGGGAACTTTTTAACTCGTTTCAGCATAAGGGCCATTTATAGGTGAATGTTTAGATTTTTAGTTTATGACAGCTTTAAAATATGAAGTGATGTATGCAAATATTAGATATAAATCCAGGCACAAATTGTGTACACTTTTGTACACATGTGTTGTTCGCAACATCAAGTATTTACTGTAGTATGTTGTAACTGACCAGATACATAATAAATAAAAGCTTTAAGATGAATTATTAAGTCTTTGTTATTATCATTGCATATCATTAATTAAGTGTGAAGTAACTTGATGAGTAATCATTTCAGGGCTTTCAAACATATACCTAAATGAAGACTATTTCAGAAGGTTGTATTTTGTTGCAAGTGTGTATCGTTCTAAAATAAGGTCACAGAAGAAATGGATCACACAAGTACATGCAGGCAAGTAAAAAAGGTGTTTCACAAGTACGTATTATACGGCAAGAATGACACGCAAGTAAAACAAAACACACAAATCTGCTTGCGTTGGTACGTCCGTGCGAGTGTTAGTCCGGCAAACTTTGTCTGGAGCATATCTCAAAAAAGATCAGAGATACAAACTTGGAACTTTACAGGTAGATATATCTCATTGAGGATTGCAGTGCACAAGAACCATAACTCTTGTCGTATTTCTTTTCACCATCAGTCAATAATTGTAAAATATATCATTATTGAGTCATCATTTGAATACCGTTATTTGGTTATGTATATACCATTACTGGGCTATCATTATATACTAATATTGGGTCATCATTTTATATATCATTACTGGGTCATGCATATACCATTATTTGGCCACATATATATCATTATTGGGCCATATTTTTATATACCATTTTGGGGTCATATATATACTAGATAGATAGATAGATAGATATTATTTAATTTCTTCGTTGGAAGAGACATCGTTACAGATGAATAGATTTGTATAAATACATTCGTGAAAACGAACAAACACATTACAAACAAGCTGAATAGATGAACATGTTATAAAGTAAATGTTGAATTTAGCAATATTTTAATGGAAATAATACAAATTTAGTGAAATAAGACAATTTGAGAAATGCTTTACTTCTAAATGTTTAAAGTTTAACAATACACTTTTGTTCTAGATCCGTAAGTAATGCAATGCATATGTAGATACCTCAGTGTTAAAAGTTTTAATCTCATTTGCACAAACGGGTGCCTGAAGATAGTCGACAATTTATTAACGAAGTTAAGAACCTTTGAAAACATTCAGCATTCTATCTGATTCTCCGAGATCAACTGCTGGGAGGCCCCTAACCATTTCAATAATTTGTTGTTCAGGGCTAAATGCACATATAAAATTAAATTAGCCAAACCAAGTGACTCTATGAGGAAATTCCAGAGAATGAAGCAAGACAAAGAAATAGTATGAACTGCTATTTCGTCAGTGAATAGTAGTGCAGTTTTGACAAAGAACATTGAATTTTTTGGAGAATAATGTACATTAAACTAGTACAGAAGAGAATACTTCGGGTAATAAATCCCTGTATAGTTTTGATATGTACCGCAAGTGGCATGGTATCCGCATTTAGAAACCGACCTCGCTTGATTGAGGATTCGTTAGTTAAACTCGCTCTCAATTCATACTTATTATAGACCTTTATGGAATTGTGGGAATTAAGCTTTGTCAAAAAATTCATACTAATAACTTCTGCATTATGTAAGTAATTCGCTAGGACATGTGTTTAGGCATATTTTCCAAGCATTCTGTATATGTCGGGAATGAAACCAGTTACTTTGTGTGGTACTGACATATATGTCACCAGACGTTGGTTAAAGATGATTATTATACGTTTGGTCGTACCTAACACGCGTAGTTGACCAAAAAGTAGAAGCTTCCTTCTGTCAATAATTGATTTTATTGGATGAATGCCAATATAGGATGGCGCTATACCTGAGCGTGTACATTGAGACAAAGCTTGCATGTGCTTAATGCACTGCCGGTGAGCTCTTTCAAGGGATACAGTTTGTTAGGCACTAATGGTGTTCCACAATTAGCACCCGTATAAAGCTTTCGGTAGAACAATTGATTCATAAATTTTCGTCGTTGTTAACGAATGTATGCATCCGCGGTGAAGGCCAGATTCTACTAAGCTGAAGGAAGTTTTGCGCATATTTGAACAAGCTAAATTGGTGGCTTCATTAAGGTCGCCATATTTTTCGCTCAGAACACCTAGGTGAATATAAGAAGTCGCTTCGCCTACTACTTCCTGTCCGAGGTGCCATATGCACGATAGTGTGTTTTGTAGCGGATTGGAATTTCATTGTAGACAACGACTTTGCATTAAGATGCTTTTTACAGGTACACAGAAACAACACTGCACTAGTTCATTGAGACCGTGGTTTGTCAACGACCTGAGAACCATATCATCAGCTGAAGTGGAGCATTAAAAGCCAGTGTTATTAATATAAAGACCAGACACCTCTCTGTCCAGGCTTTCCAAAAGATTATTTATAAATAAACTATACATAAATGTTCTGCTGACTTGGCCTTGTCTTGCGCCTTGTAATATATTAAACTATTGAGACGTTATTCCATGCGTGTTAACACTACTGTGTGCGTTTTCGAGTAATTTTAGTTCGATGCCGGTTTTGTAGAGTTTCGAGGGTAGAAAACTTTGGGTACATAGCCAAATGCCATTTCGACGTCTGGATAGCAACTGCATAAATACGATTTATTATCACGTGCGTAGTTGATACATTCACGTACCATAAACGCCCTCATAAGACATCTTTCATTTATCTGGAAGCCGCATTGTAACGGACTGAACGACATTTACTTTGTTCTGTTCAATCAAGTAGCACTTGTTTGTAGAGTTTGAGAACGGTCGAGCATAATGATATGGCTCAGTAACTACTAGGGTCTTTCTTGTTTTGTATCGCCACCTTTGTACATAACTGTTATAATGACTTTTTTTAAGATCATCTGAACAATATTCGTGTATTGCCATTGCGTTGAAGTGTTAATATGACTTTTAACAATAAGTGCCGCCGGTTGTAACATTGGGTCAACAATTTAAACATTATTATTGGGCAAAAGCCCAAACTATACATTTGGTTTGACCAAGTAAGTTGGTGTTGTGAGGTTTAACCTCTTTTGCAAGGATTTACTGATATATATAGGTATACATGTTCTATCAAAGCAAAAGTAAGTCATTTGAAATCCTGTAATTCCTCCCAGCACCATTATTTCTGGTAGGTCCCAATATATGGGTATAAGACTACAGGCCCAATAAGTGGGCAAGTTTAAGTATATATATATACATTTATATATTTAATTATATGGTTTGTGTATAAATAAAATAAAGAGAGTTTATAAAACTAAATACGTTAATAGTACCATACATCATTAATTTCTATAACATCAAATCAGAAGCGTGTTTTCCTTCGAGTTTGCACCTTAAAACTAAAACAAGTACACCATGTAATCAAAGTTATAAAATATACTGTTTGGTCGTTGATGTTGACAATTTAATAAAAGTTCCAATTTAACTTCCCCCTTTACCTAGTTGGAAAAACATTATTCTATAATGCACTCCACTTTGAAGAAAAGCTATTGACTTATTTTGGCGATACATTTTACTTTTTATTACAAACAAAGGAAAAGTCTTCAAACGTCATATTTCATTGGAATTATATTATATATAACATGCTTTGCGTTCATTTTCTTCACACAGCATTTAACCGTTGGATATTATAACACTACCATTAACGCTTAAAGACAATTCGTTGAATTGTACATGGTCAAAATCAGATCACAGTCGGTGTAAAGTGAGAGATATATAAAGAGGTTAAACTCAATATAACAAAACATGGATACATAAAAAGGTTTATGTTGTTTACCTGGCTCATATAACATAATTCTAGACCCAAACGTCAATCCTGTTGATCAGCCCCTGCCTTAAGTACCCATTTGCATGAAACTAAAAGTCAAAGATACGTTTCAGAGAATGGAGTCATTAGGCATTATAATACGACACATTAAACCAACTGAATGCTTGAAAGCGTTCGTAACAGTGACATAAATCCCTGGTGGTGTAAAAATATGCATGGACCCGCGACTTCTGAATGAAGCAATATTACGATACTATTATCCGATGAAAACAGTGCAGGATATAGTTTCAGGTATGCCTAACGCACTCTAGATGTTAGAAGCTCCGTTTGGAATTAAGTCCATTCAGAAAATGTATCAGCGTTTCATGACAGTGATGATACAGGATCTAGAAGGAACGCAGGTGATAGTACTAGACGTCATATTCTTTGGAAAAAAACATCCAAGAACATAAACAAAAGACAAAAGCGAGTATTAGACGAAACGCAGCAAAACAACTTAGAACTGATTTAAAGAAAATGCTAGTTCCGGAATAAAGAAGTCGATTATGTGGGTCATAAAATCAACCAAAAGGGACTTAAGGCAGACCATGAAAAGGTCAGAACTGATCAATACATGGTTAGACTTCAAAATAAGAAAGAGCAACCACATGTCTAATCTTTATCACATACCTGCAGAATTGTTTGCCAAGTATGTAAGAGATAAGTGCGCTTATTTGAACATTGTTGGAAAAGGACATGCAGACTGGCAGTGGGAAACCACAAGAAGAAAGCTTTAAACAAATAAGAAAATGACATCGACAACAAATGTTTTAGTTTTTTAGAATCCAAGTTAGAGTCTAACGTTGAACGTAGATTCGAGTTCATTTGGACTTGCAGTCTTTCAGCAAAACGAAAAAATAACTGCATATGCATCCGGCGCATTGAATCCAACACAGTTGAGATCATTTCAAATTGAAAAAGGGACTCTTAAAATTGTGTTTGGTTGAAAAAAATATACCATGAGTTGTATGGAGGCGAGTTTACAGTAGAGGCTGATCACAAACCAATTAAGAGTATTTTCAAGGTGAAATCAAAATCTTGTAAAACTGTGTTTGTGTCAAGAAATAAATTACCAAATACTCAGGACGAAATACCGGAGATTAATATCAATCAAATACAGTTGCGTGCTAATTTACCTATGTCTGAGTTGAATTATAGGGTGTTGAAATAAAGCTTCTGAAGAGGATGAGGGCATGCGATGTATCCAACCCTTGATTGAGAAAAGATGACCAGAAAATAAGTACCAGATTCCGTTAAACGCTTAGACACAACCTCACGAATATGTTGATGGAATTGTAAACAAAACTTTATAGGTTATAATCCCAAAACGGCTACAACGTGAAATGTTGCACATTGTGCATCGAACACATCAATGTTTAGTAACATGACACAAGAGAGCATGCGAATTAATGTTCTGGTTCGTATTGATGAGAGACGTGGAGGATAAAGTAGATACATCTTAAATTTGTCCACTGAACACTAGTTAAATGAATCATAAAGAGCCGTTGTTGCCCAGTGAATGTCTGATAGGCAGTCATCAATGATCGGTGAAGATGTGTTTGAATAACAAGGCAGACATTATGCGTTGACTGGACTATTTTTCAAAATGACCAGAAGTTGAAAAGCTCGATTGGTTACGTTCAGGAAATGTTATCGCGTATCTGAGAAAAAAAAATTAAGCGATTTGGCTTCATTGATCAACGAGTTACGGATAATTGACCGCATTTTGCTTGTAGTCAATTTAAGGAATTTGGCGAAGAGTGACACACATACAACATCGAGACCGCGTTATATTCAAAGAATGGGACAAACTGAAAGATATGTTCAAACAATCAAGCACATGCTTAAGAAAAGTGAAGATTCCATCAAGACATATATTGTGCGATAGACTTTACACTTTGATGTCAAAAGAATAAGTGAACATGCGTTTTAAAGGTTGAAAAACTGAACATTCAAATAGAAAGTTTATTATTATTACACATGTTTTAGTAAGAAGAGCCTTATGGCTTAGTATACTTTCTTGAATCTCAGAAAAAGGGGGACGTTACATATGTTATATTGCACTGTTTTTGTTTACCAGTTTAACGTGTTTTACAAGATTTAAGTCCCTTGGATACTCGTTTTAATAAAGATATTATTGGTTCAACATATCTTTGTTAAATACGTTGCAGACCATTATTAAAGTCATTTAAAAATTATTTGGTTTGTATAGCACTGTAGTTTGGCAGAACGTTTGTATTTCAAATGTATCGTAATCATAATCTTCATCATTAAACACAACAACAGCTATATCATCATCACAATCGTCGTCATCTATGTTTTTAACGCAGCATCACACTATCAAATTTTATGAGAACTTGATTATTTTAAACACAGGTAGCTTGAACTAAGCTACAAATTATAAACTATACATTCAAGTACTATATCAATAACAACACAAGTAAAATACTAGGACTGTTACTAATCTAGCTAAAGCCCTTCTGCTATTAACCTAACAGTATATTGCAAAACTGCTTACAGTTAATTCACATTAATCTTTACACTAAAACAAATGACCTTCATTAAAAAGAAGCGCCATTTAGTTTAAATATAGTTTGATGTTAAGTTATAAATAATCAACGGTAAACACAGTCAGACAAGATGTGTTTTACATCACTAAGCACATTAGAATGACATAATATAAATATATAATGATTTTGATGCAATCGTATTACATAAACTGAATGTATTTTTACCAGGAAGCTTCAGAAATAACTTTTTTTAAATGCATGGACGAAATGTTCTTATTGTGTTTAATAAAATATTGCAGGAGAGTATTTTATTGATACCAATTAATTATTGATATAATTTTAGTTCACACTTCAACACAGTTTGGTTGTTATTTCTCATAAGCCAACTGATTTAAGAGGGAACACAATGTATTGTAATTATTATTTAAATACAGATATATCTTAAACAATGAATTGAGTTTTTGTGTCACACATACACTCCATTCCACTGTTGTACTCACTAAACATGTTCTCATATATTCAGGTGCGAAAGTATAAGTGAGATGAGTAGATAATGTGCAAGGCTCTAGCGGGTATACGTTTAAGTAAATTGCGGCGCAAGTGTAAAATATAAAAAAACATACTTAAAGGCTTAAAATCTCCGAGTATGTGAACACATTATTCAAACTATTGGTTTGGTTTATCATAAGCCAACTGATTTAATAGGGAAACAATGTATTGTAATAATTAAATGCAGATATATCTTAAACAATGAATTGAGTTCTTATGTCACACATACACTCCATTCCACTGTTGTACTCACTAAACATGTTCCCAAATAGTCAGGTGCGAATGTATAAGTGATACAAGAAGATAATGTGCAGGGCTCTTGCGGGCATACGTTTAAGTTAATTGCGGCGCAAGTGTAAAATAAAAAAACGTACTTAAAGGCTTAAAATCTCCGAGTATGTGAACAAATTATTCAAACTATCAAGGTTCACAGGTTCTCTTGCTAATAATTAGTTTCACGACAAGCATAGGATTGTTAACTGTTTTAAAAGGTGGGTTACTTTACCAGCCTGTGTATGTATGTATATATATATATATATATATATATATATATATATATATCACTCTTTATCTAGAAATTGATGAGGTTTATGTACGCTTAATAATTTAGCTTTCCCTCAAATTAAGAATGTGTTATTTAGTTGGCTTTCGATTTCCTATTCGATTATCCTCTCAAGAAACTTTTGTAGAGAAATGGACCGATGCACCGAAAACATATTATTTGTCGTTAAAGAGTGGTAGTGGCGTATGAATATCGTATATCAATTCGAAAGGGTTAATGGTTGCTAGAAAGAGAGCAAGTATATCATTGACAACGTGCGCATGATGTTTTTCAAAAAGATCAACAGTCAACTTTAAACGGCACGTGACTGTATCATAAATAGGTGTCTTGGTACTTAACCAACTCGAGAAATCGTGCCCTATATACATATTCTACAACAAACGGTATAATTACGTTGAATATTATCATAACTAATGACCACATGACGCATACACATGCTAAATAGTAATCCGCCTGGTGTACACAATCGTACACTTAAATAAACGTTTGTTGATGTGTAAAATACACAGGACAATGAAACATGAGGACTGAACGTTATTTAGTTATTGACCGCAATATTATATAAACGGTTTGGTTGTGAAGAATTTAGAGGCACATGAAAGTTTCAGTATTGTAGTTATGCATGTACTCTACTAGAACGTGTAAGTTCGTTGTCCAGATAAACCTTTCTTTGGGACGTTTGCCATTTCAAACATGCGCACTTTAGGATAGAAAAAAAAATGATTGATTTGTCACGTACACGTAATTAAACACATTTGATTGATGTGCACTTCATTCACCATTAAAATAAGAAAGAAAGAACTGGTTCAAAACGTATCAGGAAAACATTGTATAACTATAGCAGTGCTTAACCATGTAACACAATGTACCACATAACTTTATATAAATATCTCTATTAATGTATCAAATAGCAATATAATCAATATAATTGTTCTAAAGTATTTCTGCTTCAAGGTATTGTTGCGGCCGAACAAAACAAAAGTAATTAGTAACGAATTCAAATCGAATAAGGAACTGATATTTCCAATTGATAAATATGTGTAGGTACGAAAATGTACCACATGACATTGAACATCCTTTTACATGTTAGTACGCAATAAATATATATAAGGAATATTATATGAGTTGTATATAAAGATTAAGTTCACCATGAGAGGCTTAGAACCGATGTAGCGCGAGGCTTTCCGAGCGCTAACATGGTTTAAGTCGAGCTAAACTTTATCTTTATCCAAAACTCGCATAATATTATATTAATTCTATTATTTCCTCCTTATTTTCTCTTAATTATTTTCAAATATCAAATATATATTGTTGACGATTATGTTTTTCCTTAGTTGACAAAGTCATTTTCTCCAAATCCTAAATCTGATCTAAAAATAGTGATAGTTTAAAGCCCAAGTTTATACGATCGTTCTTATACAATCGAGTTTCATCTGGTAATAGGATAAATTCAAATATATGTCTACAGATACATTTATTCAGTTTCTATTTCGCAGCAAAAAAACTGTTTCCCTTAATTTTCGTATTCCTTATTAAAGCCCTAAAACTGATGTTCTAATTTAAACAATGTTATACAATTATAAAATGTACACGATAACTTTGAAAATAAATGGCGTTATAATAATAAAGTATTTATTCTTACAAGTGTACTTTTTATTTTCCAAGTATAATTAGGTATTTGTTTTCGCCCCTAAATAATGAACAAGGACCTGACCCTTATTTTTCATTCAAGCCGTATAAGAATATGAAATTTTCCAACTTGACTTTACATTTTCTACGATTATATCACGAATCTTTTTACTACACAGCGAAAATAATGTTTAAACAGCTATTTTGTTAAGCCCGCATTCAACAAAATAATTATTTTTACTTAACCCGCATCAAAAAAAATCTTTATTATTTCTAACTAGTTTAAATAGTAAATGATAATCATATAAAACTTTGTAACGAAACCTCATGAATCTTAAATATGTAGTTATTCATTGTATTCGTGGCATGTGTGAAATGGGGGCTTCATGCGTGATAAACACAACGCTGGGTATGGTTCATATTAAGTTGTTCGTGAAGTTATTAAATTTCCCTTCAAAATTCGGTAGAAATACTGATTGAGAAACTGGTTTCATTTGTCGTATTACGTTGCCAAACACTACTGGATACGTAAGGTCGTTGTCGCTAAATATGACGTATATTTAATGACGCCTCTAATACTTATTGATACTTAAAACACATAGCACAATAGCTTACAACGTCCGCTCCTCTCTTAAGTACCGATGACTGTGAAATAATAAATTGAATATGGAAAACGTTCATTTGCATTCAAAAAGCGGTAGACACTCAATGACTTAGCGAGCCGGAAACTCAAAAGCTTTATCTTCATATGTCCATAATCGTTTAATTATAAACATTGCAAATATTTATTAAAGTGTGAGAAATAAATTGATCTAAAAATGCCATTTATGTTTATAACATATCGCAAATATAATCCAATACGTTGTAAACTGTCAAATTACACACACTATTTATTGAAAGCTATTCCTGAAGCTTTCGTCCGTGTACTACTCTAACACATTTAAGAAAATCAAACGAGAACCCACTAATAAATTAAAGAACAAAATATCAGACTGATTGAAGGAAATAAATTATGATAATGCCATTGATTGAAAGTTGCATAAACAGCTGTACCCGACGACTGATTCACCACCGAAATTATATGGACTTCCAAAGATGGTCGGGAAAACAGAACACTGTGTGAAGAACTCCAAACATTTCCCCAACACTCATCAAAAACAAACAGGTGGAAGAGGACGAAGTTTTGATATTATATGACGTAAGTGCACCTTTCACCAGTGTCCTAGTAGATAGAGGCTCTGATATTATTCATAATAAACTACTGTGGATCTGGAGCTGAACACTAGAACTACTATGTCTCCAAATCAGGTCACCAAGCAACTAGGTATTCGCCTTAATTGCACATATATTGTGTTTGGTGGTAATTTCTACCAACAGATACATGGCGCCGCTATGGGATCTACGGTTTTCGCCGATAGTGTGCAACTTATATATGGAGCATTTTGAGGAACAGGCTATCCGAACATCCCCACACCCACCAGGCTGGTGGTTCCGCTACGTTGATGACAACCATACAAAACAGAAGGTTGAACATGTCGAGAAGTTCACAGAGCACATCCACTCCAATAACCACGACATTAAGTTCACGAAGGAAAAAAAATAGAACGGTCCACTAGCTTTCCTTCATACCAATACAATCAGAAAACCGGACGGCAGCTTAAAAATCAATATCTACAGAAAACCGACACATACAGACAAATATCTTGATTTCAACTCCAACCATCAGACTGAACACAAACTGTCAGTAGTAAGAACTCTTTTAGGCAGAGCTAAATCAATAATAACAGAAGAACATGACCTGAATACTGAAATGCAGCATGTCAGACAGGCTTTATAGCAGTGCCACTATCCGGAATGGGCACTGAAGAAAGGAAGGGAACAGACCAGCAAACCCAAGTCCGGTACGGAAAGCAAGAGAGTACCAGAGCAAGCCAAGTCTATGGGCAACGTTGTCCTTCCATATGTTCAAGGTACCTCTGAACAGTTGAAGTGGTCCTTCATTAAACACACCATCAGCGTATCAGTTAAGCCACATTAAACTCTTAGACAATTGCCAGTTCACCCTAAGGACAAACCAGACAAGACAGACACCTGCGGACTTATCTACCATATCAAATGTGATGGCCATCCAAAGGGCCAGTGTTCAAGAACTATATTGGTAAAACTGAAAGAAATTTAAAAGCACGAATCATGGAACACAGAAGACCGAGTTCAACATCATCTGAGGTCTCAAGGCACATACATGATTGTAAACCGGGCCACGCGATCATAATGGAGAATGTTAGGATTCTGGACCGTGAGCAATCTTGGTTCGAGAGAGGGGTCAAGGAGGCTTTTTACATCCGTGCACTAAGACTGGCGCTAAACAAGGAGGGGGTCCGCTACCAACTCTCGCACACGTGTGACCATACGTTTATATCGCTCCCCCGACAATTAGCGGTGTTAACGTTTCCCAACAGTAGATATTCATTCTGCTGATGAAGTCCGTAGTAAACGGACGAAAGCTTCAGGTATAGCTTTCAATAAATAGTGTGTGTAATTTGACAGTTTAAAACTTATTGGATTATCATCGAAACCACAGTTAAACTTTCGTCGAAAACTACCGCAAACTGTGTTGCTCAGGACACACGGATTCATTTCACATGTTTATGGTATTAACCATGACATTACGAAGCAATTGTTATCTTGTTGATATACTGCCAAACTCGACACTCTTTTTTGAAATAATAACGTGTACCCAAAAGTATCTACAATATACTATATAATTATATGTATAAATCGTAAGATTGCGTTATGGATGCACAGCATTACATTTGAACAGAGATTTTAATGTTTTAAAATATTGTATTTTACTCAATGTATATAATCATATTTATTAAATTATTATTCATGTTGATTGCATAAGGAAAACTTATGATATTATCGCACGTGCATAAATATATATTAGTAAACGTAGTAAAGTTGGACAATTTACACGCTAAAGAAATATATCTTTCTGAAGACGTTTGTTTTATGGACGATACAGATTAATATACGACAAAATAAACAAGTAAATAACATATTGAAAGGCCGAATATACCGAATACTTAAAAACAGAGGTGCAAATAATTAAAGTAAACCGATTTAACGAACAATTCTTTGCATTTACCGAAACCTTTACCGTAACCTTGCGCTTACCCAAGCTTTCATCATTGTTATGATGCATTGTGTTAAGCATGCTCTTACTCGTATACTACTTACTACTCTTCACATAATATTTCTGGATTTTTTATATTTGCAGTGTTTTAACAAAAGCTGATCTTAAAGAAATCACCATTTAGAACGCCATAGGACAGCTTCTTATAGAGTGAAAGGTATATGTATGGAACGTGTGATAAATCGTGCTGTGTGATGTTAAATGACATCCTGATAAATCTATTAAAAGGCAACAGTTAAACACAACTATCATATATGGGTATTTTTTGCATACTATCGTGAAGGTTTGCATAATGCATGTTCCGTTGCAAATGCCGTTGGGGTATTGAAGTCGTAGAAGACACGAACAACATAAAGTGATGCCAGAATACAGGCCTCAGATGCTATGGTTAAAATAACATTTATTTCGTCGTGAGAAACAGAAACTAATTTTAAGGACGAATATCGACGTTTAAAAAATTATTGCTTGGTCGCATTTACGAATCCAGTGTAGAGTGATGCGGATATAAATGACAAACTAATTTATGGCATTATAATATAAATCAGAAAATTAAACGAAGGGCCAGCGGGGACGAGTTATCTATCAAACATGGATGCTGACAGCGGGCGTAGCACAGTCTTTAGCAACGATTATGGGTAAATGACGCTTATGTGAAAGCGAAATAGAACAAAGTGTTTGCTAAGTATAGATTCCAATGCAAAGTGCAGTAAAAAGTGAATATGCAGAATAATTCACCACTGATCTGACAATATAATAAAATACTGTGGCAGTATGAACGCAAAATAAGAAGCCAAAAGCCATTTAAGTATTTTTAAGCCAATGGTGGTTCTAAACCAAAGCATTATGAGAAGAATTCCAAGCATAATGTTTGTCAGAGGTGTGGGCATGAACATGACGGACAGAAATATCAAGCATTTGGAAATTCGTGAATGCAGTGTCGCGAAAAGGCGTAAAAACACAGTTAAAGCCATCGATAAGACAGTACATGAACTAGAGGATGATGTCTATGTATTTAATGCCTTATGTGTTTGAGCTGTTCATAGTCCAAATAATCAAAAGCCAGATTTAATTTCCGAGAAACTTTCAATAAATGGAAATAGCATTCAGTTTCAATTTGACACGGGTGCCTAGTGTAATGCATAGTAAAATCGAGACCTTAGAAGCTGCCAATTAAACACGCATAAAAGAAAACTAACCGAGTTGCGTTCATTTTCCGGACTCATAATTTGGCCGTTAAATATAGCACTTGCTCTAAACGCTTCAGGGCAATATACACTGCGTTCAATGTTATATGGTCATAACCAGATCACAGTCGGTGGTTAATAGTGAGACGTTGGAACAGATAGGATTGCTTAAGGGGATAAACTCTTTGGAAAAATGGATGTTTTTGAAGGCTTAGGTTGTTTACCAGGCTAATTTCACATACGAAATAGACATAAAACTAAAACATGTTGTTTAGCCAGTGCCTAAGGTACCAATTTCCATGAAACAAAGTCAAAGTTGAGCTTCAAAGAATGGGGTCTGTAGGCGTTATAACACGACAAATTGAACCAAGTGTGTGAAAACGTTCGTGAGAGTGACATAAATCTCTATTGATTTAAGAATTTGCATCGACCAGCGGCATCTAAATGAAGTAATATTAGGAGAAAATTATCCGACGAAAACAGTGAAGGATATAGTTCCACACATTACTTACACGAAGGTATTTAGCACTCTAGATGCAACAAGTAGGTTCTCGACTTAATATAAACTAGATAAAGAAAATTCAAATATTACAACGTTTCAAACACTATTTGGATTATACACATTGTTAAAAGCTCCGTTTTGAAGTAAGACTATTCCGGAAATGTATCAGCGTGTCATGACAGTGATGACACAGGATCTAGAACATACACACATACTAAAGCGAGGTTAAGACAGGATGACTGTTTTTAAGTAAATGCCAGTTCAGAATGAAGAGGTCCATTATGTTGGTCATACAATCAGCGAAAAGGGACTTGAGACAGACCCTGAACTGTTCAGAACTGCTCAAGACATGGATATATCACAACATAATAAAGACGTTTATACATGTCTAAGCTTCACATCATACTTGTAGTAATGTTTGTCAAATATGTCAGAGATAAGTGCGCCAGTTCGAAAATTGTCGGAAAAGGACATGAACTGGCAGTGGGAAGCCATAAGAAGAAAGCTTTAAAAAAATAATAAACTTACATCGACAACACCTGTTTTAGTTTTCTAGAATCCAAGTTATGGACTAACGTTGAACGTAGACGCAAGTTCATTTGGACTTGCAACAGTCTTTTTGCAAACCAACAAAATGAACTGCATATGCATCCAGCGCATTGAATCCAACAGAGTAGAGATCATTTTAAAGGGACTCTTCCAATTGTGTTTGGTTGAATAAATTATACCATTAGTTGTATAGAAGCGAGTTTACAGTATAGACGGATCACACGCCTCTAGAAGGTATTTTCCGTTAATCGATAGTGGAGACTCCATGGCGTATCGCGTGAGTTTGCGTACAATAACATAAGTATGACTTCAAGGTGAAATATAAATCTGGTTAATTTATGTTTGTGTCAAGAATTAAATTACCAGATACTGAGGACAAAATACCTGATATTGAAGAAGATGAGGATATGCAATGTATCAAACCCTTGATTGAGAAAGGATGGTCAGAAAAGAAGTACCAGACTCCATTAAACGCTCAGACACAATCCTACATGAATATGTTGATGGAATTGTATACAAAGCGTTAAAGGTTTTACATGTATAGCCCTATATATAACTGAGATGATATTTGTTAAAACATTTATTCACATTTGCATAACAGTATTAAAGGGACGCCTTTTTGTTAGGCATACTGGCTTATCAGACTTTGTCTTGAGCTAAGTGCAGCATGATTGGATATTTAGCGCGAGTAATCAGCTAATGGTCTGATCTTTACTACTCACCCAAATGTCCGTGTCGGTGTTTTCGTAATGCTGGGATTAACCCATTTATGCCTAGTGGACTCTCCCATCCTGCTAAATTGGATCAATTTATTTCAAAAATTAGGGATGTCTAGTATATTTATTTCTATATTTAGAATATTTCTTACAGAAATTTCTTTATGCAAACAGTGCAGACCCTGATGAGAAGCCGCATCATGTGGTGTCTCATCTGGGAGTACGCTGTTTGCCAATGTCTATTTTCTAGACGCTAGACATAAATGGGTTAAGGTAAATGTTCAACATCTCCATATCACCGAATCTACTGCAGGTAAACAACTAAAATTGCACACATGTTTGGAGTCATTGTTGTAAGTCACTAAGTAAGTTTGAATTAAGTAGTCGAACATAATCATGGCTCTGTAACTACTAGGGTCTTTCTTGTTTTTTTTATCGCCACCTTTGTACATAACTATTATAATGCTTTTTTGAGATCATCTGGACAATATTAGTGAATTGCCATTGCGTTGAAGTGTTGTTATGACCTTTAACAATAAGTGCCGCCGGTTGTAACATAAGTTCAACAATTTATACATAATTATTGGGCCAAAGCCCCAACTATACATTTGGTCTGACCCAGTAAGTTGGTGTTGTGAGGTTTAACCTGCAAAGATTTACTGATATATATAGGTATACATGTTCTAACCAAGGAAAAGTAAGTTAGTTGAAATCCTGTTATTCCTCCCAGCGCCTCTATTTCTGGTAGGTCCCAATATATGGGTATAAGACTACATGCCCAATAAGTGGGCAAGTTTAAGTATATGTATATAATAATATGGTTTGTGTATAAAAAAATTAAGCAATTTTATATAACTAAAAACGTTAATAGTACCATACATCATTAATTTCTAAAACATCAAATCGGAAGCGTGTTTTCCTTCGAGTTTACACCTTAAAACTAAAACAGGTACACCATGTTATCAAAGTTATAATATATACTGTTTGGACGTTGATGTTGACAATTTAATTAAAGTTTCAATTGAACTACCCCCTTTTCCAAGCTGGAAATACATTATTCTATAATGCACTCCACTTTGAAGAAAAACTATTGACATATTTTGGCGATAAATTTTACTTTTTATTAGAAGCAAAGGAACAGTCTTCAAATGTCATATTTCATTGGAACTATATTAAAATATTACATGCTTGGCGTTCATTTTCTTCACACAACATTTAACCGTTGGATATTATAACACTACCATTAACGCTTAAAGGCAATTTATTAAATTGTATATGGTCAAAATCAGATCACAGTCGGTGTAAAGTGGTGAGACATCGGACGATTTATAAAGAGATTATACTCAATATAACAAAACATTGATGCATAAAAAGGTTTATGTTGTTTACCCGGCTCATATAACATAGTACTAGACCCAAACGTAAAGCCTGTTGTTCAGCCTGTGCCTAAAGTACTAATTTCCATGAAACAAAAAGTCAAAGATAAGCTTTAGAGAATGGAGTCACTAGGCGTTATAATACGACATAGTAAACCAACTGAATGCGTTAAAAGCTTTCCTAACAGTGACATAAATCCCTGGTGATGTAAGAATATGCATCGACCCGCGACTTCTGAATGAAGCAATATTACGATAATATTATCCGATGAAAACAGTGCAGGATATAGTTTCAGAGATACCTAACGCACAGGTATTTAGCACTCTAGATGCAACAAGTGGGAAGCTCCGTTTGGAATTAAGTCCATTCAGGAAATGTATCAGCGTTTCATGAGTGATGATACAGGATCTAGAAGGAACGCAGGTGATAGTACTTGACATCATATTCTTTGTAAAAAACATCCAAGAACATGAACACAAGACTAAAGCGAGTATTAGACAAACTGCAGCAAAACAACTTAAAACTGATTTTAAGAAAATGCTAGTTCCGGAATTAAGAAGTCCATTATGTGGGTCATAAAATCAGCCAAACGGGACTTGAGGCAGACCATGAAAAGGTCAGAAATGATCAATACATGGTGAGACCTCAACATAAGAAAGAAAGAGCACCCGCATTTTTAAGCTTCATCACATACCTGCAGAAATGTTTGCCTAATATGTCAGAGATAAGTGCGCAGATTCGAAAATTAATGAAAAAGGACATGCAGACTGGCAATAAGAAACCACAAAAAGAATCTTTAAAAAAATAAAAAAAATACATCGACAACACATGTTTTAGTTTTTAAGAATCCAAATAAGAGTCTAACGTTGAACGTAGATTTTTTTTTCATTTGGACCTGCAGCAGTCTTTCAGCAAAACGAAAAATGATCTGCATATGCATCCGGCGCATTGAATCCAACACAGTAAAGATCATTTCAAAATGAAAAAGGGACTCTTGCAAATGTGTTTGGTTGAAAAAAAGGCCGTCATTAAAGATCGGTGAAGATGTGTTTGAATAACAAGGCAGACAATATTCGTTGACTGGACTATTTTTTTTAAAATGACCAGAAGTTGAAAAGATCGATTGGTTACGTTCAGGAAATGCTATCGCGTATCTGAAAAAAAAATTAAGCGATTTGGCTACATTGATGAACGTGTTACGGATAATTGACCTCAATTCGCTTGTTGTCAATTTAAGGAATTTGGCAAAGAGTGACAAACATACAACATCGAGACCACGTTATATTCAAAGAATGGGACAAACTGAAAGATACGTTCAAACAATCAAGCACATGCTTAAGAAAAGTGAAGATCCCAACAAGACATATATTGTGCGATTGACTTTACACGTTGATGTCAAAAGAAAAAATCGAACATGCGTATTCAAGGTTGAGAAACTGAACATTCAATTAGAAAGTTTATTATTGAATTACTATGATATATATGTTGTAGTAAGAACAGCCTTATGGCTAACTACTATGCTTTCAAAACCATTGAAAACAATGTATACTTTCTTGAATCTCAGAAAAAGGAGGATGCTACATAGGTTATATTGCAATGTTTATGTTTACCAGTCTATAACACGTTTTACAAGATTTAAGTACCTTGGATGTTCTTTTTAATAAAGATATTAATGGTTCAACACATCTTTGTTAAATATGTTACAGACCATTATTAAAGTCATTTTAAAATTATTTGGTTTGCATAGCACTGTAGTTTGACAGAACGTTCGTATTTTATTAAAATGTATCGTAATCATAATCTTCATCATTAAACACAACAACAACTATATCATCATTACCATCGTCATCATCTTTGTTGTTTACGCAGCATCACACTATCCAATTTTACGAGAACTTGATCAGGTCGCACACTACTAGCATTTAACTAAGCTTAACTTAATAAACTATACATATAAGTACTATTTAAATAACAACACAAGTAAAATACTAGGACGGTTACTAATCTAAATAAAGTCCTTCTGCTATTAACCTAACAGTATATTCCAAAACTGCTTACAGTTTATTCAGATTAACCTTTACACTAAAACAAATGACTTTCATTAAAAAGAAGCGCCATTTAGTTTACATCATTAAACACATTAGAATGACACAATATACATATTTAATGATTTTGATGCAATCGTATTACATAAACTGAATGTATTTTCAACAGGAAGCTGCATAAATCACTTTTTTTAAATGCATGGACGAAATGTTTATATTTTGTTACATTACACATTGCAGGAGAGTTTTTTTATTGATACCAATTCATTATTTATATATTGTTATTTCACACTGTTTCATAATTTGGTTGTTATTTCTCATAAGCCAACTGATTTAAGAGGGAAAACAGTGTATTGTAATTATTATTTAAATGCAGATATATCTTAAACAATGAATTGAGTTATTATGTCACGCATACACTCCATTCCACTGTTGTACTCACTAAACATGTTCCCATGTGTAAGGGGAAAAATAATATCTTGAAATATGTAATTTCAATAGTTATAAAATATAATCAAAATACAACTATTGAGCAATAGTATGTTTAATATGTATACAACTAAATCAAATTAATTGCTGCATGTATGCAATAAAATAAAACTGTTTCTCATTAAATTGTGTTTACCCATTACAAAACACATGTGTAACAATACTGATTAAATTAACTAACTAATAACTATAAATAAAAAGAATTTTTAAATCAAGTAAACATATATCGAGATTTGTTTCATGCACACAGTGGTTAAATACACCATAGGACAATAATACAATCACAATGAACAAAGAAATCCGATGATAAAAGGTAACAATCCAATGGCTAATCGAAAGGCTATTTGTTTACCTACAACGTCCTTAATGAAACAATACAAATATTTTAACGCGATGATAATCAGTTATTGATCACAATAAGCATATATCCAATAATTGTTTCCTATATAGGCATATTAAAATAATAACGAATACTTAATTTTGGAAAATTTCGGTTAAGCAAAGGTTTCCGTTGATCGGTTTAAAAATGAAATTTTATAAAAATTGATTTAATAACACTTAAACATTTCTTTAAATACTGTTTTTTTTTATATTTTAGAACGAGCTGAAGTGATGCATCAATCTGAAGCAACTAGGAAACAATTAGGAAATTATAATTTTACACACATGATATGTACAGCGTTTGAATTCTGAAAACAACTTACAATGTCTGTAGGTTTGGTAGTCCATGAAATGCATCCGCAGGAAGGGATGATATCATGTTGTGGTGTAAAAACCTGGAATAAAGACAGAGTTAACTGAAGTTATCAAGTGAAAATTTTCTACTGCGAAACAAATAATCATATATTTCAAATAAGTTAAGAAATGGTTAATGTGCAACTGCTTATGCCTCTAAGCAGGAAATACTATATTCAAGATACACATTCCAACATCAAACAGCACACTTAAACAAATGACACAATAAGACAACTGCACACATCAGAGACAGTTCTTCCGTACAATACACCCCGCTAAATCATTATCATCTTTATCATCATCATCATCTGAGCAATATACGAAGCACCATCCCATCAAATTTGGCGAGGACATTATTTGTTCGCATACAAATCACATTTAACTAAGCACCAATTTATAAAATTAACTATAAATATTAGTACTGTATCAACAACAACACAATTCCGTTAAACGCTACAACAACTAAATAGCTACCCTTATACTACTACTACTCACCTAACAGAACATATTCAAACCGTTTACAATTATTTCAGATTTAACCATATTTTTTTTCTTATTATATTTATTGAAAAACGCGCTATTTAGTTTGAATATTATTTGATGTTTATTACTTAAATTATGAACGGCAAAAAAACTTATACAAATAGTGCTTTAAACAAATAAAACACATAAGCGAAGATAATTTGTTATTGATCTCAAAAAGCATATATTATGATAATAATGATGATGATGATGATGATGATGATGATGATGATGATGATGATGATGATGATGACGATGATGATGAGGAGGATGCTGCTGCTGCTGATGATGATGATGATAAAGATGATGATGACGATGATGATGAGGATGCTGCTGCTGCTGCTGATGATGATGATAAAGATGATGCTGATGATGATGACGATGTTGAATATGATGATGATGATGATGATGATGATGATGATGATGATGATGATGATGATGATGATGATGATGATGATGATGATGATGATGATGATGATGATGATGATGATGATGATGATGATGATGGTGATTAGTATGATGATGATGATGATGATGATGATGATGATGATGATGATGATGATGATGATGATGATGATGATGATGATGATGATGATGATGATGATGATGATGATGATGATGATGATGATGATGATGATGATGATGATGATGATGATGATGATGATGAGCGGAGGAGGCGGAGGGAGGAGGAGGCGGAGGAGGAGGAGGAGGGGAGGAGGAGGAGGAGGAGGAGGGGAGGAGGAGGAGGCGGAGGATCATTATGATGATGATGATGATGATGATGATGATGATACATGGACAGTATTCCTAGATGACATAATTCTCTGAACGCCTACCTAATAATAACGACCGTGCCATGTGATTAAAACCTTCAAGCAACACAAGGAAACACATTGCTTAAGCTGTAAATGATAATTATGGTGATGAAGAATATGATGATGATAAAGAAGAACATAATGATGATTACAATGATGATGGTGATGATGATGATAATCATGATGAAGTCGATGATGATGATGCAGCTGATGATGATGACTATTATGCTGATGGTGATGATGGTATTGATGTTGATGATAATTATGATGATGATACTGCTGCTTTTGTTAATGATGATGAGGATAATGAGAAAGAGGATAAGGATGTTGTTGTTTTTAATGACGATGATAATGATGATGATGATGATGATGATGAGCAAACAACGTCTTATGATTACACATTCAAGTTATACAGGTGACATGTTTCGTAAGTGCACGTTCTGGATAAAAAGAACACCAAAAGTAAACAAGTGTCATGATAATACAGGCATCAGATGAAATCACACAAAGACATTGAATGTACAAGTCTAGTTGTAAGTCAGTAGAGTGATCTCCAGCGTGCCCCTGCTAAATAAGAGGTATACCTGTCTACAAAAACATTTTGTGGACAAGTCTAGATCTAAGCCAGTAAAGTGATCTCCAGCGTGCCACTGCTAAATAAGAGGTATACCTGTCTACAAAAACATTGAATGGACAAGTCTAGATGTCAGTCATTAGAGTGATCTCAAGCGTGCCCCTGCTAAATAATAGGCATACATGTCTACAAAAACATTGAATGGACAAGTCTAGTTGTAAGTCAGTAGAGTGAGATCCAGCGTGCCCCTGGTAAAAAAGCTGGTGGCTTTGTTAAACACACTACGATCGTATATTTATATATAATGATAGGATTTGTGTATAAATAAGAGAACACCATTTAATTAAACTGAATATGTTAATTGTACCATAAATTATTTATTCATTTAACATAGGATTGAATAAATACCGTAAAAAATGACATGTTCTCAACATATATATATATCATTACAATTATTTCGTTTTCTTGTCAAAATTAAATCAACTCAATCATTCTTTATATGATACAATGATAGTTTTATGCCTGTTATGGAACATGTAATTTATTTTTTGAAATTCTATGTATTTCGAAAGTATCTCGGTGTTTAATTATAATAATCAAAAGATTGTCTAGAAGCAACCCATTAATAAAATAACAACAAACCTTTGCGATATTGATAATTTTCATGTTTTTTTATTTGCGTTTCAGAACAGAAAATGCGCGTTCCATCAATAAAAATGTCTTCACATATCATGCATGATAGCATTTCTTAATAATCTCTGTTCTAATGTGTGTTTCGCTATGATATGATATAACTATTTTGCAGTGCATAAAACATAATTAGCATGTAAGTAATAATTGTACTTTCTAAAACCATACAGACCCCATGAGCCTAACTAGTGTTTTACATTGAGATAACTGTCATTTATGATATTGTACATGTTTTCTAAATATGTATTGCAAACGCTTTGATTGATCAACAATTAATAACTATATGCACATCGTCATCAACGAACACTTTGTTTTCACAAAATTCACTTAAAGGATAAAAAGTGTAAATTAAAAAAAATATTTATTACGCAAAGTTTGCTTCGTAATCGTTTTTTGGTCAATATCTTGCAAATATTAAAAACAATAATACTGTTTAAATTGTAGAACATCTAGGTATGCGTTGGTAATTTATGTGTACATTTCTGAATATACCATTTAATTGTAAGAACTGTAATGAATTTTGGTTTGCAGTTCTATTTTCGAATTTTTCCTATTGTTTTGGTATTCTGTGTACTGGCTACATCGATCAAATGTAACCGTATAATACCGCGCTGCTTACTTCCCTTGGGTATATTGAGTGCATGTTAACCTACGCATGTTAGATACGTTTGCCGCCATTGCTATTTAGGCAATTTCTTCGACGTTTATACCGGTTTATAGACCGCATGGTGTAAGTTTTCCATATGTTATTAATGCTATATTGCTTGTTTTTTGTTAAGGCAGTAATTCTTTTGAGGTATATTCGTTCATTTGGGTTTTTTCAGTCAATATTGTTCGTACTAAAATTACGTCATACCTACCCTTTCGACCATTTGAAGCTATTTGTTAGGGTACCTTTTTACAGCTTTCTTTCGTAACTATATAATTGTTTATAACTTCCTTATAGGCTATTTGTTTTACCTTTTTCAATCAATTAACGTATTTTTTTTTATTATAATACATTATTTTCATTGTATTTTACTGAAGAACTCAACGTCTTTTTGTTTTGTTTTGCGGCCAAATACCATATATCGAATTGAATGTGAGAATAAATACTTATACCACCACATACAGTATTCTTGTTCGACCCGACCTGGTTCTCTATCTGTGTCCAGAACAGAATGGTAAAAATTGGTGTACACTTGGCTAGTAGCAGGTGGAGACGAGGGGAACTGGACATCGAACTACATCCACGTTCAAAATAGTCACACTTAAGTCTCATCTGTAGTTAAACCTGAGGTAAGAAAGTTTATTGCTTGGATGTGAACACGGGTTTTTCGTCCGTTATCTACCAAAGGAACGGCTCTTTTTGAAGAGATAAGTGATGACTTTATTAAGCGCTGTTCTACTTCACTGCGCAAAGTGACTGAACTTTTGGATAAAGTAAGTAGTTTAACTTATGATAGTAATATTGGTGAAATCAATCTTATTGAACAGCAATTACAATAAACCTATCACAGTTACGTGAAAGTTGAATACGCATTTGAAGTGTACTTAAAATATGTTATAAGTGAAGCAAGTCTTGAATAATTATCGGCTCTCACTGCAAACGCGTTGCTACAGGAAAAAGCGAAGTTACATGCGCTGGAAAATATTGACGAAATTAAACAATCCATAATGACAAAAGTCATGTCAAGCATGAAACCAAACTATGTTCATGGTAGTGTGAAGACACACAGTTCGAGATCCTCTAGGATTGAAATCATTGCATTCAAACAAGCAGAAGCCGAATCTGCCAAGATACAGCTAAAATATACATGTACTCAACAAGAAGCAGCAAACAGAACGCAGAATTAGAAGCGAATCTTTAAGTTCTTTCAAAGCAAAAGGCTTTCGAAACTGCGGCTGCAGAAGAAAAGGTAGTACAAGAGCAAGATGTCGACGGCTCTGATGGGTCATATGGTCATGTTGAACCAGACGTTAAATTCAAATTGCAAACTTTGCCTGTTGTTAAGTCTGACGATCTAGTTCAAGATTACATCAATAAATCCACAAACAATCCCACAGTGTCTGATAATAATATTGGAGAAAATATGTGCAAATTCCTCTTTAAAAAAGACTTGGCTATCTCGCGACTGACTATATTTAGTAAACAAGCGGAATCTTATCTATCCTGAAAAATGAGTTTCAAGAATGTGATGTTCGAGATGGATACAAGCGCTTCCAAGAAAATGGATTTGGCTGTGAAGTGGCTGGGGCCAGGTTCTCGCTAGCATGCAGTAAGCTTGAGATCATCGTACCGAAGAGATTCAGTTTTAGCATGCGAGGAACTTTGGTCTCGACTTGATGAACGCTATGGAAGAGAGGAGATTCTCCACCAATCATTCACAAGGCGAATTGAATCATTCTCTCGACCGACCTACACAGACTCACATAAATGGTATGAGCTTAGTGACTTGCTGAATGAAATACTTGCCTTGAAAGAAGACAAAGAAGGTTTCTCATCGGCTATATCGTTATATGATTACTCGATTGACTTAGCACCTATACTAGCCAAGCTTCCAACAAATGTTCAAGAACGGTGGGCAGTCAAGGCCAACGATTACAAGAAGAAACATATCGTTAGTTTCCTTTAATTTACTGCCTTCTTGGAATTAATAGGAGACCAGGCTACTTTTCGTAACGATCCATGTCTGAGAACAGCACCGACAGTTATAGGAAACACTTTGTTTAGTACAGAGGCCTGAGTTTTAAATGTCTGAAACCAAACCACAGTGTTCAAGAGTATCTAAATACGGTGGCATGTTCAAAGCGTTACAGCGACGGTTTTATGCATTCAGATTCGTTTTGTACATCCTAAAGAGAGAAAGGTGGAGAGACCACTCAAAAAAACAGTATGAACAATGAAAACAGTAAAGTGGGTCCACCACAAGTCACCAGCAGATTTACAAGTTTAAATGATGTAGATTACACATCCTGTGCAAAAATTGTTCTTTTAAATGTAATTGTTGATAGTAATCCTGTCAACAAGCTTAAATGCTATGCTAGTGTAGATGAACAGTCAAATAAGACGCAGGCAAAAAATGATTGGTTCAGTAGTTTGCATGTTGAGTTTCCTGAAGAAGCATTTCATGTCAATACTTGTAGTGGAATATCCGTTGCAAATGGTCGTTATTGTACACAATTTATTGTATCATTTGTTTCATGACATTGTTTCTTGCAGGTTACGTTGTGTCATTGAATGTCCATATATACCATTTAACAAGTCTGAACTTTGCACATCCAATAAATTGAGACAGACTTCTCACCTTGCAAATGTCGCCAGTTCCTTGCTCCCTTATGAGCCCAATGTTGACATACTTAGGCTGATAGGTAGGGATACGATTGACGTACCTAGGGTGCATTGCAGATTGAAGGTCAACCAGTGACATTTCAACGTATTGGTCTCGGATGGGTGGTTGTGGGTTAACTTTGTCTAGGTGATTTTCATGTCTAAAGTACGTTAAATGTCAATAAGACCCAGGTGGTGTCTAGAGGTAGGAAGTCGTTGTTTAAGCCCTGTGATACAGTCTTTTTTGTAGTGGACTCGTGTTTTAGTTATGATCATGTCTTTTTCCAGACGGCCAATAATGAACAAACACTCTCTGTTGATGATCGAACCTTTATTGACATCATGATTAAGATTATGCACAAAGATAGAAGAATTTGTTGGATTGCCCCTTTACCGTTCAGGAGTCCAAGATAACGTTAACCAAATAATCGGCAGTTTGCCTTGAAACCTTCTCGGCTTCTGCATGCACGCTTTGCTATGAATCCTGTAAAAAAGGTCTGTGTGTTGAATTCATGTCAAAGATAATTGGTAACGGACATACATAAGTTGCCCCTCACTTGTCTATTGTTGAGAATTGGGAAATTCAAGAATGCTGGTATTTGCCCATCTTTGTAGTCTTTCACCCGAAGAAGCCAAATCAAATCCGTTGTGTGTTTGATTCCTCTGCAGAATATTAGGGAACCTCTTTGAATAAAGTATTGCTCAGTGGCCCCGACCTGGCTAAGAGTTTGATAGGAGTTTTGATGAGATTTAGGCAAGATCACATCCCTGTTACAGTATATATAGAGACGATGTTCTATTGCTTTTTATTGGATGAGCAGCACCGTTATTTTCTCAGGTGTTTGTGGTACAAATACAAGTATCCAGATAAGGATTTGATAGATAACCACATGCGTGTTCATGTTTTGGAAATAGCTCTTCCCCGGCTCAGGTAACTTACGACCTTCGTAAGTCTAACGTAGAATCAGACCCTGATGTGCTCGACTTCGTGACTAACAATTTTTACGTCGACGACGGCTTGACGTTACAATCAGCACCAGATGACGTGGTGAACCTGGTAAAGTGTACCCAGAAAGATTTGGCTAAGTGTGGTTTGCGCCTACATAAGGTGAAATTAATGAAATACATCGGGCTATAAAACGCTGCAATTACTTAACACTTTTTGCTCACCCAAGCATGCATTTTTTAGAAGTAAAGGGACTTTCCTTTCAAATAGAATAATAAATGCAAACATGTTTAAGTACTGGTTTATATTTATACATAACTGCATAATATAGTTTTCAATAACAGTTTATGTTTTATATCAAGTATATTAAGGACAAAAAGACAGGAAAATGATGTAATCTTTCATTAAACAACGTTATGATTCTTTTGTTTTTCAAATAGTTAGTATTGACACAAATAAAATGATTGTTTAATTGATAACTAATGGAATAACAAAGTTTAGTTTCACCAAAAACAGTCAAGCATCACTTGCCTTGGAAAAACCAACGCTTTACTTCTTTATTATTTTTTTTTCTATTTACTGCTTTAACAATAATAAGATACTGTTATATAAACATCTAGGGATAGACATCAGGCTGCTCTCGAATTATACACACATTTGTTGAATATGGGTAATTGACTTTCATCGACAGGGTGCTTTTCAGTTTGGAAAATGAAAATGCTATGGGAACACGCTTAGTTTTACGTTTGGACGCTGGAAAATGGGCACCATACTTTAAAGAAAATTAAAACACTGGCTGAACTAAATGAATGGGCATGTGCACTTTACATGACTATATCACCGTCTTTCATGCTTGTGTATTTTTGGACGCTGAAATATTAGCACTTTCGGTATAAATTATGAAACAAGAACGCAACATTGGTTAAATCGCTATGTGTACAAGATGCAATACTGACGGTATGTGACTGTATGAGTTTGGAAGCTGCTTGTGTTCTCACACGAATATTTTAGTCCGTGAAAGATTAAGTTTTGCAATTTTGGAAAATAAAAAATATTGGTTATGTGCATTTAAATGCAATACAAGCACTAAATTCGATTACGAATCGCATGCAAGTGATAAATTTAGACGGCATTCTATCAACATGATAAGTTGATATGTACTCTGCAAGAACGTGTTAGTCTAGAGTCGGGAAACTCGTATATATGGCATCTGTTTACGTAAACATGACCATTATAAGTAAATATGAAAACACACGTTCAAAATACATTGCATGACTAGTTACGTGCACGGGTTCCATTTAAAATGAAAGTGACTGTATCAGTTGAAAAGCCGCCTTAGTTTTCTTATAGAAAGAACTAGTCCCTAGTCAGGGAAAACTATTGTTTTGTTCTTTTGGACAATGAAAGCTACACTAAATTAACACGACACGACTTTATACGGCACGTGGCTTCCTCAGCTGTATACCGTAAACGAACGTATTAGAACATGTTCGAGGAAAATTATTGGATTGGGACTTTTGACCAAGGAAACATGGGGACTGTGAATAAAAAACGTACATAAAAAGCTTATTTTGATTTATCATAACGTGCACTTGACTTCATCAGCATAGTTACCATATGATGCACGGAGCTGTAAATACGACCCATCAATTGCTTGAATATTGTTGTTCGTATTATTCGCCGTGTATATTCTCTTACTTTTTATTCCTTATTAAAATCATAGCAATATTTTGTATTGCTTCAAACAGTATGTAACTTGTTATTTTCATAGTTCAACGGGTTTATTTTCACTATATCATGTTCACATGCATTCATCTAATTTTATTTTTCCGCTGATCAGATAATAGAATAGACTCGCCCATTAATAAATACGTTGAGCGATGAAGAACAAAATGATGATTAGGGCGATCATAAGGTTGATGATGAACTTGATGTCATCTACTTCTAGCGAATATTATATTATAGTGGCATTCCAGAATGTGTATTTACCTTCTAATTGTTCAGTTTCAAAAGAACTATTCACTATTAGAAGATGTTTGCTAGGGTAAGAAAATGGCTCAAATCGATATGTGATCCACTGGACCAATAACATAGCCGATGGAAGGTGTCAGGATACCATATACTTGACATGTCTTAGGAAACTTATGTAGTGAACAAAATACAAAAAACAACTTATTTGGAAAATGTTACGTATTTAAAGGGATCATTTCACGCTTTGGTAAACTGACAAAATTGAAAAAAATTGTTTCAGATTCGCAAATTTTCGTTTTAGTTATGATATTTGTGAGGAAACAGTAATACTGAACATTTACCATGCTCTAATATAGCCATTATATGCACCTTTTGACGATTTTAAAACCTAAAAATTATAAAGCGTTGCAACGCGAAACGATTGACTAATTTGGAGTGTTCTGTTTTTGTCGTTCAATTTTGTGAAACTACGAAGATTGCTGATATAAGGTATAAAATACGTCAAGAACGTGTACTCGGCGGAATAGCTCAGTAGGCTTAAGCGTTTTTACTTCAGGACTCTGGCAGGACTCCAGGGGTCACTGGTTCGAAACCTGTTCCAGGCAATGTTCTTTTCCTTTTTTAAATTTTATTCTTGATTTTTTACTGGAGCTTTACGATCCAATGTTTACATTTAACAATATAAAGCATTTAATGAATAAGTTGAAAAATTCCAAAATCTGTGAAAAGGCCCCTTTAAAGCATATCCATTATTTACTGTTTAAGTTGAAATTAATACCTGAGTGTTGCAAAGCTCGCCAAACGTAAAAGCAACCACTAACAATTGACAGTGACTCAAATAGTTTAAAAAAAAGGAAAAGGTTCTTGATTAATGCCATAATACACTATAATAATCATCATAAACAGAAAAAACACCAGCAGCGCCACCACCATCTACATTATAATCAGTCCTTGTTCTCATCATGATCATCAATATAATCATCATAATGATCATCACCATCGTCGTCAGTATCTTCAGCATCACAATTTCCTCGGCTAGAATTGAATTATCATCATAATCGATATTAATTATCACCATTATCTTCATCTCCACGACAACCTGAATCATATTTATTTTTTAATGTATCCATAATTTTCAATCCATCAACAAAAAACTTTGATCCATCACTGTCATCATCAGAAACATCGGAATCCATCATGTTAAGCCAAAACCAACAACAAAAACATAGCAACTTTTGCCACTACCACCACCACCGTCGCAATTACCGCCACCATCGCAACTTCTACCGCCACAACCACTACCAACGCTAATACTACCACCATCGCAACCACCGATACCACCGCTACGATCAAAACAACCGCCACCAAGCAAACACCACATCATCCGTCACCATTTTTGCCAGTACATTGTATTCTCACCACAACCACCGCCTCTGCCGCCATCTCCAATGCCAAAGCCACCACTAACACGACACAATTGTCATCATATATTTATTTGTTAAGAAAATTAATACATGTATACACATTCGGATGGCCGAAGCAGTTCATATTATGGATTTAGTAAGGTATTCAATCCTTATTTTAAATCCAGCCGAGCATAATAGTAACAGTATCATGAACTAACAATACTTGTATAGGTATTTTGTAGAAATCATAATTTGCATATTCCTGACTACAAAAATGGGAATTGTGAACATTGATATGCATTTTCTAATTGAGCGTGTACCATTTCATTTTCCGGCTTTAATTAGAAATGAGATATTTGTTCCGTATTATATATCTGAAAACAAAACTCCGATAAATAATGACTAAATAGCAGTTGAAATGTATTTAATAGAATAATAAAAGGGTACATTGATCAGTATTCACCCGCGAGTTGGAACTGTATTTATTCTGATTAAAATAAGTGGAATGTGTTAAAATAAAGTATATGTTATCAATGCTACAGACGGTTTTTATAGATATTTGGAACAGTTAGGAAAATGTAAAGTTATTATTTAACTTCGAACATGCCTGTTTTATATTGCGTTTGATTAAAATAAACGAAACCGGTTGTTGTTCCACAGGCCACCCCGAAATAAGAATGTACACTCTAAATTACGCAATTTGTGTAAAAATGTGTTAGAATATATCAATATATCTAGAAATCATGACTACATATTAATTTATATCACACAAATTAAAAAAACAACAAATACAGAACCCATGTTCAGCAACTTTTGGAAAAGAAACTGAATGACTAGAAAACAGAACGAATCGGACATATTAATGATACTAATGTTGACACCCTAGCTTTACGTTTAATTATTTTCATTAATTAGTAAATGTGTATGTATAAGTTATTAAGAAAAAAACAGTCCCTTATTTAATTTAATGACATTATTTTTTAAGTTATATCATACAGTTTGAATAACGATTACTATTAATGATTATTGTTAAGAGAATATGACAGTTCTGTAAACGGTTTGAATAAGGAACGCAGATATTTTTTGCTATAAGGTATATTTTAATTGCTGTAATTCAGTAGTAAAAAAGAACATTGCGTGTAAATAAACCATATTAAGTAGTCACGTGTTAGAACAATGTTTGTATAATTTAGCTACATATAAACTATTGTTCATAGCTGAGTGATAAGCTTTGTATAAGGTAGTTATTTAAAACGGACATGTCAGTTCGCTATTCGGTCTGAAAACGAATACGTTAATTGTACCTAAACACAAAATTTGCTATCAATAAATGAAACTACGAATACAATTAGTGTATTATAATAAATATGTTGACATAATTATCACACGTTAACTATTGTTATGTTTTTGGGGTATGGTATATATTAATTTGTTCGTGAATTAGATAAATCTCCTTTCGAAATTCGATAGACATATTGATCAAGAAACAGGTTTCATTTTTCGTATAACGTTAAAATAAGCTACTGGATACCTAAGGAGTTATAAGAATTTCAAAAGCGGTAAAGACTCAATGACTGAGCGTTCCGGAAACCAAAACGCTCAAGCAGCATATTTTTATAATCATATAATTATAAATATTGTACATCGTTATTAAAATGTGAGAAATAAATTGATCCGAGAATGCCACATATTTTTAAAACATATCGCAAACTTGGATTAATGTCGCATGTTTATGGTATTATCTATAAAATTACGAATCAATTGATGTCTCGTTGACTGACTTCCGAACTCTGCTCTTAAAAAAATAGTACCTATATATAATATATATATATATATATATATATATATATATATATATATATATATATATATATATATATATACATATATATATATATATATATATATATATATATATATATATATATATATATATATATATATATATATATATATATATATATATATATATACTAATTCAATGTGTAACTCTTCGTTTTAAAACAAGAATTGCTTTTTATATTCGTCCTTATATGTGTGTTAAAATTATTTGTGAACAGTTTTCCGAATATTTTTGAACATCACGATTTTGTAGTTTTGTGAGAAATAAATTGATCCGAAAATGCCACATATGTTTAAAAACATATCGCAAACTTTTTTGCTCATGATATAAGGATTAACTTCGAATATTTATGGTATTTTCCATAAAATTACGAAGCAATTGATGTCTCGTTACTGACTTCCGAACTCTGCACTTAAAAAAATTAGTACTCATATATATAATAAATCAATGTGTAACACTTCGTTTTAAAACAAGATTTGCTTTTTAGATTCGTTCTGATGTGTGTGTTAAAATTATTTGTGTAAAATGTCCGAATATTTTTGAACATCATGACGTCACACGATTTTGTAGTTCTGTGTTCGATACTTGTTAAATACCTATTGTTTATTTGCGTTTGTTTGTGGGTTGTTGTTTTTTTTCATTACAAAAAAGGTATGCAATATAAATATTCTGGCCTAAACGTATAATTAATCCACTTGTATGTGTAAATCGTTACATTGCTTAATGGCTGCACAACATAACATTTGAACATTGATTTTAAAATATTTTAACTGTAAAAACAATGTGTACAATCATATTTATCAAATCAAGGTGATTGCAAAAGACAAACTAATGCTATAATTGCACGTGCATATAATAGTTAGCGAAATAGAGTTGGGCTTGTTACGCGCTTAAGAAATATATCTTTCTAAAGAAGAGTGTGTTATGAGTATGGGCGATGGACATTTAAATAAGACAAAATAAAAAAAGTTCAGACAATATTGAAAGGCCGACTATACCGAAAACTTGAACGTTGAGGTGCGAATAATTGTAGGGACTACTTCATTACATAGTGTAAGGTAAGGCTAACCGTTTAACCGTTCTAACCAACAATCATTTGCATTTACCTTTACTTTGCGCTTATCCAAGCGTTCATCATTATAATGAAACTTTGAGTAATAATAAAACTAAAAATATACTATTCAGATACTTTTTCTGGATGTGTGTTATCATAATATTGTAACGAAAACTGATCTTAATGAAATCACCATTTAACCACCAAACGTTATAGGGCAGCGTCTTTTATATTTAACGTTAAATTATGGAACGTTCGATAAGGCGTGATGTGTGATGTAATATGTCATCCTGATACATCCGTTAAGAAAGCAACAGTTACACACCAAATTCACATATCCTGCGAATATGTTCATAATTTCGCAGTGGTTGGTATAAGAAATGTTTCATTGAAAACGCCGATTTGGTATTATAATATAAATCAGAAGATTACAGGAAAGGCTATAAGGGTCTTGATATATATATCAAACATAATTGTTAAAGCGGACGAATCGAGGCTTAAGCTTCAGTTTTAGGTAAGTAGGACGCTTAATCGAAACTGTCATGACAGTGACTATACTGGATCTAAAAGGAACGCAGGTTAATGGTTAATGCATTTGCTCTTTATTTGTTGATTACAAATATATGTTTTACACATATCGGCATGATGTCGGTTGCACATCTTAAATAGATACATATAGTATATATCGGGCCGATATGTAGCCGTGTTGCACATTCGATGTCGAACCGATATAAAACCCATTGGAAATGATATCGGGCCAACATAGAACCGATATGACATGTTGGCTGGGTGTCTAAGCTTCATCACATGCCTGCAGGAATGTTTGCCAAATATGTCAGAAATAAGTGCGCCAATTCAAATGTATTTGGAAAATGACTCAGACTGGCAGTTGAAAACCTTTTTTAGATTTTAAGAATCCAAGTTAGGGTCAAACGTTGAACGTAGATGCTAGTTCATGTTGAATTGCAGCAGTCTTTTTGCAAAACGAAAAATAGACTGCATATGTACCCCGCGCATTGAATCCAACACAGTAGAGATCATTTCAAATTGAAAAATGACTTTTGCAATTGTGTTTGTTGAAAAATGTGTACCATTAGATGTATGGACGTGAGTTTACAGTAGTGACAAATCACAAGCCTCTCAATCGATAGTGGATTTCTCTTGCAATTAAACAAGAATGACTTCAAGTTGAACTATAAATCTGGTAAAACAATGTTTGTGTCAAGAAATAAATTACCTGATACTCAGGACAAAGTACCAGAAACTGATATCAATCAATTACAGCTTAGTGCTCATTTACCTTTGTCTGAGGAGAAATATAGGGGGTTTAAACAAAGTATATGAAGATGATAAGGACAGGCATGTATAAAACCCTTGTTTGAGAACGGATAGCCAGAAAAAAATACCAGACTTCATTTAACGCTCAGACACAATCTCACATGAATATGTGATACAATTGTATACAAATCGTTAAAGGTAATAATCTCAAAACACTGTGAATCGAACATATCAATGTATAGTAGCATGAACAAAAAAGCATGCGAATGTATGTTCTGGTGCGGATTGATGAGAGACGTAGAGAATAATGTAGAGAAATCTACAATGTATTTTTCAAAATGACCAGAAGTTGAAAAGCTTGATTGTTTATTAAGTTAAGGAAATATTGTCGCGTATCTGAAAAAATCTAATTCCGCGATTTTGCTACATTGATCAACGTGTTTCTGATAATTGACCGCAGTTCGCTTGTAATGAATTTACGAAATTTCCCACAGAGTATCCACAATATCGAGACCGCGTTATGGTAAAAGTATGGGACAAACTGAAATATAAGTTCAAACTAATAAGCAAATGCTTAGGAACAGTGATGATCCCAACAAGGCGTTACTTAACTATAGGTATAACCCATTGGGAGGTATAACGAAGTCACCAGCTCAGCTGCATGTAGGTCGTAGGTTCAGTTCATAATGAACTATCAACGCATTCCTTTTTCAAACCTAAAATTTAACTGACATATAAATATATATATATATATATATATATATATATATATATATATATATATATATATATATATATATTTCACCTCAGAGATATTGGTCCTTCTATATCTATATGACCGGTTTCAGTCTGTAAACTGCGATATAGAAACCTATAGAGTATATGGACCGGTCACTTTTTTCTGTATATGGACCGTTCGGGGTAACACACCACTAAAGGTGCGCTGTGTTGAACAGCATTGACTCTATGTCAGCTCTAACAAAAGTAGATGAAACAACAACTTAATTTAGAATAAACGACATGCGTACCTCAATGCCAACGTTAATCCAATGTTTATAACAATAAATCAAAACGATATTCACTTCAATTTACTATTATTCCGTCCCTTCATCGAAACTTATTTTAAATCACACTATTTTATTGTATTCCTATCGAAGTTTACACTATGTATAATAAACACATAATCCGAAATACGTTTTACACTCGTTCGATGCCTTAAACAAATAACTAACTTTAAAAAAGCACGTCCGAAATGTCTTTAACATCCAGCGAATTTAGCTCCAACTGGAATGTTTTGTCAGAGAAACTACGTCACACGATATACGTCATCGTTTGAGCATTCAATTGCATGACACATAAAAGTATGGAAAGCCGGTACAACACTGTACAATGATACAGGGAACACTCTTTGGTGTAATATAAGAAATAGTAAACTCCACTTCGGTCCCAATGGCATTATAGTGACCAGCCAGGCAGCCCAAAACTGTACATGGATCTCAGCCTACGTATATATATTAGTATTGATCAACACATGTGTTGCTATGTACGTTTAATAATTTAGCTTTCCATAAAAATTAGAATGTGTTATTTAGTTGGTTTTCGATTTTACTATTTGATTTTCCTCTCAAGAAACTTTTGTCAAGAAAGTCTTAGACAGATACACCAAATACAAACTATTTATATTTAAGAGTGGTAGTGGCGCATGCATATTGTATTTCAATTTTGAAAAGAACGAATATATAATGATATGAGTGTAAAAAAAGAGAGCGAGTAGATCATTGACAAGGTGAATATGATGTATTTCAAAAAGCTCAGCAGACAAGTTTCAACGGCACGTGACTTTATCATTAATATGTATCATGGAATTAAAAAAAATCGGGACATCTTGCCTCATATCTATTCTACAAAACAACGGTATAATAATGTTTAATATTATCATAACTAATGACTACGCGACGTATAAAAATGATATGTTAATATAAATACGCCTGGTACACAAAAATGCACACTAAAATATACTTACGTTAATAGGTAAAGTACACGGGACATTTAAATTAGGACCCGATTTCAAATTAAACGACTCCACCTTTAGTAAATTTTATAATTTATCAAAAATGTTCAAGAATTGGTTCCGTTCGAGAACTGGTACCCTGAGGCTAGTTATTTTGTATTTGAAATTGTTTATTTGTATGATTAGTATGAAGATAGAAATGTCCTGCACATCATATGATATATCGGCCATCTGTATACATTGTATGTTGAATTAATATAACTATTATTATCATTATTCTTATTGTCTAATCTTAAATATTTGGTTACATGATTGAATAGGCTGTTAATTTAACGAGTGTATTTAAAGAGAACATGGCTTTTTTCTTTCTTTGAGAATAGCCATGGATGGCAATTTCACAAATCTAGCACAGCCATATTTGTCAAAAACTACGATTGTAAACTGTGAACATTGGATATTTTGCTCTAACGTTTCATTTTACTGCCAATACTTTCATTGGGGTACACACCGTGTAATTACCTTAAACAAATTGCTATACGCAGCACAGCTCCACACAGCATAAGTGTCGTATTTTCGTAATTAAGAATTATTTTCAAGTCCGTTACGTATTTATTTTAAAATCTGGCCGTACCATTAAGAATTATAAAATCAAGTAACAAATATTATTTTTACATCGGTTCGTATCGATTTTTATTCAGTTATTTTCGTGTTTTAAAGATATTTTCGGTACTTATAAAGAATGATTATCGGGTTTGTTTAACGAAGCGAATTTTTCCAATAAAAGCGGCGTAAACCGTCTATCTGTCGAAAAAATGGCTGTGCCCTGAGGACGTCCTAAAAACTGCTGAGTGCTAAAAAAACATTTTAACATATTGTGCGCAAAGTGAACCAGAGTTTAATGTTAAAAAAGACATTATAGAAAAGATCTTATACGATGACATCCATTATTATTTATTTTAGGTCATTTAGAAAGTTGAAGATTATTTTCCAAAACATAGTAGAAACGTTAAGAATAACATTTAAGACCTAAGAATTATTTTTGAAAATCTGGTAGTAACGTTAAGAATTTCACAAAACCTTATCTGGAGCTCTGACGCAGAAAAAAAGTAATGTAGACTTTCCAGTATGTCAATTTTTCTTCCAAAAAATCGTTTCAAGCAGTCCTTCCAAAATACCGTTGGTCCTCGGATTTTTCCAACAATAATTTTGAAAATCCGAAAAGATCATTTCAATGAATTAGACAACTAAGTTAATTAATATCCTTGCATTATATCGTACTGCTAAAAATCAGGGCTTACTCTGCCATTCGCCAAATTAGCCAATGGCTACAAATTGATCTATTTGGCTAAAGAAAAATTCTATTTGGCTACATCCTTTCCTTCATTAAAACTCAAAAATAGCCTAAAATAAAAAAAATTGCCAAAACAATGCGAATTTGGCTTAATAAATTTTTGAGCCAGGGGAAGCCCTGAAAATGTTCACATGCTAGTTTTACCAAATGAAAAGAATATAATTCAGTAGGCCTCGAAGTATTTTCCAGCGTCACTAACCCTGCAGGGCAAGTAAGCCTGACAATCCACTCGCCCTTCACTTAAATCTACTCGCCCTGCATTTTTTTAAACATCTATATTTATAGTAATGGTCAACCAGAACCTGTTTCTAAATTTAAACTATCATATATATTAATTGTTTTTTATATGCCCCTGGTAGGGTGGCATATAGCAGTTGAACTGTCAGTCCGTCTGTCCAAAAACTTTAACATTAGCCATAACTTTTGCAATAGTAAAGATAGCAACTTGGTATTTGGCATGAATGTTTTTCTCATGTAGCTGCACATTTTTAGTGGTGAAAGTTCAATATCAAGGTCGCTTCAAGGTTAAAAGTAAAAAAACAAAATCAAGGGAAGTAATAAGCTTTAAAGGGAGATACATTCTAATCCTGTCAAATGATATATTGAAATTTTATTTCAAAGCAAGGCAAAAGTGGGCATTGTGTTTGTGACGAATTCATCTCTTGTTTAAAACATAGTGTGGTTAAAGTGCTCAAAATTTGAAAACACATACGTTGCCATTTTTTTCTAAAGTTTCAAATGAATTTCGGCATAAGTGACTATTTATAGATTTATGCAATATTCCCACTGAACATGCGTAAAACCCTGGAGTTGCTGTAAGCGAGTTTGTACAACAATCAATACTCCCACACTTTCCATGAAAATGATGCGACGTTGTACAATCATGCTGCATTGTTTTCGCGCCCGTTTTATTGAGACAAATGGTCAACACGAAGTAAATTAGCCGCTATGTATTTTTTCAGCATAGCTGTTTGAAGTCACTTTTGACCTTAGCTGACCTTTGTTAGAGTCCAATAAAATTCAAATATAATTTCCCGCGGCTAGACACGAATGAATATACTTCATTTATTCCATTGGCTGAATTGAGCATACGACAAGAACATTGGAAACATGACCGCTTCTTTGTAACACTGTTTTTACTGCGTGTTCAGCATGAAACAATTTTATCTTCTTATGAAAAGGCTTGATAGATAGAACAGTTTTACGCTCAACTCTCGACATCAATACAGTTTGTGCGTGCCGCTTTTTAAATAGGATTGCCAGCGCCAGAGCGTTTATACTTAAAGGATATGTTGTCATATTTCGTAATTACTTCCATATTGCTGTCTGTGTAATAGTATATTTAAATTCATAAAAGTATTGTATTTATTATGCTGATATTCGTTTTGAACATTAAACTTGTAAAAATATAAAGTTTTAAACAAGCCTTCGTTCCAGCAGGGAGAGCCTGGCCTCACTTTAATACATTGCATATCAACCCGCAATGTATCTGGGTCAGATCGCGGCCAGTAAAATAATCGTTAATTGATATAGACGCTATCACGTGAACTAGGTGAACTGGAATTTTCTTAAGACCAAAAATATGTAAAATGAAGGTATTCAGCGATATATTTATAGTATGTCAATAAAAGATTATTAATGTGTTTTCAACAACACCATGATAAATATTAGTTTTGATTAATTTAACAAGAATAATTACTGCCAACATATTGATGTTTCCATAAGTTTTGATTGCTTAAATTTTCTAACTACATGAATTTTAGTCTTAGTATGATTGTTTGATTTGAATGTTTACCTTGCTGCGTTTGCCGAG
>NW_026273332.1:265000-282500 GCF_020536995.1 Dreissena polymorpha | reverse complement strand
CATTAGTTAAACTTGCTCTCAATTCATACTTATTATAGACATTTATGGAATTGTTTATAAGCTTTTTCCAAAGATTCATACTAATAACTTATGCATAATGTAAGTAATTCGCTAGGACATGTGTTAAGGCATATTCTCCAAGCATTCTGTATATGTCGGGAATGAGACCAGTTACCGTGTGTGGTACGGACATATATGTCACCAGACGTTGGTTAAAGATGATTCGTATACGTTTGGTCGTATCTAACACGCATAGTTGACCAAAAAGTAGTAGCTTCATTCTGTCAATAATTGATTTTATTGGATGAATGCCAATATAGGATGGCGCTATACCTGAGCGTGTACATTGAGACAAAGCTTGTATGTGCTTAATGCACTGCCGGTGAGCTCTTTCAAGGTATACAGTTTGTGAGGCAGTGATGGTGTTCCACAATTCGCGCCCGCATGAAGCTTTTGGTAGAACAATTGATTTATAAATATGCGTCGTTGTTAACGGATGTATGCATCCGCGGTGGAGGCCAGATTCTTCTAAGCTGAAGGAAGTTTTGCGCATATTTGAACAAGCTTAATTGGTGGCTTCATAAAGGTCGTCATTTTTGTCGTTCAGAACACCTAGGTGAACATTAGTAGTCGCTTCGCCTACTACTTTCTGTCCGAGGTGCCATATGCGAGAAAGTGATTTGTAGCGGATCGAAGTTTCATTGTAGACAACGACTTTGCATTTAGATGCTTTGTACAGGTACAAAGAAACAACACTGCAATTGTTCATCGAGACCGTGTTTTGTCAACGACCTGAGAACCATATCATCAGCTGAATTGGGACATGAAAAGCTAGTGTTATAAATATTAAGACCAGACTCCACTCTGTCGAGGCTTTCCAAAAGAGTATTTATAAATAGACTATACATAAAAGTTCTGCTGACTTGACCTTGACTTGCGCCTTGTAATATATTAAACCATTGAGATGTTATTCCGTGCGTTTTAACACTACCGTGTGCGTTTTCGAGTAGGTTACAGTATGTATTGAATAATTTTAGGTCGATGCCGGTTTTGTAAAGTTTCAAAAGTACAGGGTACATAACCAAATGCCCTTTTGACGTCTGTATAGCAACTGCATAGATACGATTTAGTATCACGTGCGTAGTTGATACATTCACGTACCATAAACGCCCTCATAAGACAACTTACAATTTTCTGGAAGCCGCATTGTAACGGACTGAACGATTCACATTTACTTTGTTCTGTTAAATCAAGTAGCACTTTTTTGGTAGAGTTTGAGAACGGTCGAGCATAATGATATGGCTCTGTAACTACTAGGGTATTTCTTTTTTTATCGCCACCTTTGTACATAACTGTTATAATGCCTTTTTTAAGATCATCTGGACAATATTCGTGTATTGCCATTGCGTTGAAGTGTTGTTATGACCTTTAACAAGTGCCGCCGGTTGAAACATTAGGTCAACAATTTATACATAATTATTGGGCCAAAGCCCCAACTATACATTGGGTCTGACCCAGTAAGTTGGTGTTGTGAGGTTCAACCTCTTCTGCAAAGATTTACTGATATATAAATATATACATATATATTTAACGATATGGTTTGTGTATAAATAAAATAAAGTGATTTTATAAAATTAAAGAAGTTAATAGTACCATACATCATTAATTTATATAACATCAAATCAGAAGCGTGTTTTCCTTCGAGTTTACACCTTAAAACTAAAACATGTACACCATGTAATCAAAGTTATAATATATACTGTTGATGTTGACAATTTAAATAAAGTTCCAATTGAACTGCCCCCCTTTCCAAGTTGGAAATACATTATTCTATAATGCACTCCACTTTGAAGAAAAGCTTTTGACTTATTTTGGCGATAAATTTTACTTTTTATTAGAAGCAAAGGAAAAGTCTTCAAATGTCATATTTCATTGGAATTTTATTAAAATATTACATGCTTTGCGTTCATTTTCTTCACACAGCATTTAACCGTTTGATATTATAACACTACCATTAACGCTTGAAGACAATTCGTTAAATTGTATATGATCACAATCAGATCACAGTCGGTGTAAAGTGGTGAGACATCGGAAGATTTATAAAGAGGTTAAACTCAATATAACAAAACATGGATGAATAAAAAGGTTTGTGTTGTTTACCCGGCTCATAAAACATAATACTAGACCAGTTCAGCTCTGTGCCTAAAGTACCAAGTTCCATGAAACAAAAAGTCAAAGATAATCTTCAGAGAATGGAGTCACTAGGCATAATAATACGACACATTAAACCAACTGAATGCGTGAAAGCGTTCGTAACAGTGACATACAACCCTGGTGATGTAAGAATATGCATCGGCCCGCGACTTCTGAATGAAGCAATATTTCGATAATATTATCCGATGAAAAAAGTGCAGGATATAGTTTCAGAGATGCCTAACGCACTCTATGTGTGGGAAGCTCCGTTTGAAATTAAGTTCATTCAGGAAATGTATCAGCGTTTCATGACAGTGATGATACAGGATCTAGAAGGAACGCAGGTGATAGTACTTGGCATCATATTCTTTGGAAAAAAAAATCAAAGAACATAAACAAAAGACTAAAGCGAGTATTAGACAAAATGCAGCAAAACAACTTAAAACTGATTTTAAGAAAATGCTAGTCCCGGAATAAAGAAGTCCATTATGTAGGTCATAAATTCAGTCACAAGGGACTTGAGACAGAACATGAAAAGGTAAGAACTATATCAATACATGGTAAGACCTCAAAATAAGAAAGAAGCACCCGCATGTCTAAGCTTCATCACTTTTATGACATATTTTGTTAACATGAAGTCCCTTCTTAGCAAAAATCCATTTTTGGCGCAAAGCGTCGTCCCTGATTACCCTGTGCGAACTTAACAAGCTAATCTGGGACGACATTTTACGCACATGCATTATGCTCAGTTTTCTCAGAACACGACACAAATAACAGCCGTTGATGAACTCGGTTGCATTTGCAGATTTCTGCATACAAAGATATATTTAAACTTGAACAAAGTTTTATTTGCCTGTGGTAAATTTCATAATTGTACATGAAAGTAAGTAAGTTTATTGTAAACATAAGCCAAATTAGAAGAAAAGTCTAGCATGTTACGACGACCATGTATAATGTTTCTGTTACATCTAGAACAACTAAAAGAATAGACGTCTTTGTAAGCACTCTCTTGCAGTTTGGAAGCACCAGGGATTCCGCTAAAGGATGCAAATGCCAACATCCTGGTCATGTTGATGGACTCATAGTTAAAATTTACACTTTATTTTATTGTTAATTCATTTGTAAATGAATTTGATAAAAAATACATGTCGCTGTTTATGAGCGTGACACTTCGCGCGAAAATTACGTCATTAGAAAAGGCATTGTGGGAATGTTTTGGTTAAAGTTACCGGTGGTTAAATTTTACTATGCGCGGTTAGGTTACTTTGCGGTATATCGCGGTTATACAATCGAGTTACCTTGAAAGTTAGTATACCTGAATAACAGCAAATATACGAAGGTTTGAATGTTACCGAGTGGAAATTTTAACCAGCGTTTATACAATCGGGTGCTGCTATTAACCTAACAGTATATTGCAAAACTGCTAACAGTTTATTCAGATTAATCTTTACACTAAAACAAATTACCTTCATTAAAAAGTAGCGTCATTTAGTTTATATTTTTGTTTGTATATTGTTTGATGTTAAGTTATAAATAATCAACGGTAAACACAATCAGACAAAATGTGTTTTAAATCATTCAACACATTAGAATGACATAATATACATATTTAATGATTTTTATACAATTGTATTACATAAACTGAATGTATTTTCATCAGGAAGCTTCAAAAATCACTTTTGTATAATGCATGGACGTAATGTTCCTATTTTGTTAAATAAAATATTGCAGTATAGTATTTTATTGATACCAATTAATTATTGATATATTTTTATTTCACACGGTAACACAGTTTGGTTGTTATTTCTCATAAACCAACTGATTTAAGGGGGAAGTCAATGTATTGTAATTATTATTTAAATACAGATATATCTTAAACAATGAATTGAGTTTTTATGTCACACATACACACCATTCCACTGTTGTACTCACTAAACCTGTTCCCAAATATTCAGGTGCGAAAGTATAAGTGATATGACTAGATAATGTGCAGGGCTTTAGCGGGCATACGTTTAAGTTAATTGCGGCGCAAGTATAAAATAAAAACCTTACTTAAAGGCTTAAAATCTCCGAGTATGTGAACAAATTATTCAAACTATCAAGGTTCACAGGTTCACTTGCTCATAATTCGTTTCACGACTCTTAAGTATAGGATTGTTAACTGTTTTAAAAGGCGGGTTACTTTACTATCCTGTGTATTCCCAATTTGTAAGGGGAAAATAATGTCTTGAAATATGTTATTTCAATAGGTATACAAATATATTTAAAAAACATATTGAGCACTAATATGTATAATATGTATAAAACTAAATCAAGTTAATTGCTGCATGCATGCAATCAAATAAAACTGTTTCTCATTATAATGTTTTTACCCATTACAAAAATACATTTTTATTAGTATATTGCAAACAAAATTTGACACATGTGTAACAATACTGATTAAATTAACTAACTTATTACTATAAATACAAAAAATTCTTAAATCAAGTAAACATATATCAAGATTAATTTGTTCCATGCATACAGTGGATAAATTTACCATAGGACAATAATAAAAAATAATAAAATCATAATGAGTAAAGAAATCCGATGATAAAAGGTAACACTATAATGGCTAATCGGAAGGCTATTTGTTTGCCTACAACGTCCATAATGGCACAATACAGATATTTTAACGCGATGATAATCAGTTATTGATCACATACAGCATATATCCAATGATTGTTTCGTATAAAGGCCTATTAAAATGATAAAGAGTACTTAATTTTGAAAAAATTCGGTTAAGCAAAGTTTTTCCGGTGACCGGTTTAAAAATGAATTTGTATTCAAAATAATTAAATTATACCTAAATATTTCTTTAAATACCGAATTTTTTTTTTTGAGAACGATCTAAAGTGAAGCAAATCTGAAGCAACTAGGAAACAAATACGAAATTATAATTTCACATACATTATATGTACTGCGTTTGAATTCTGAAAACAACTTACAGTGTCTGTAGGCTCGACAGTCCTTTAAATGCATCCGCAGGAAGAGATGCGATCCTGTTGCCGTCTAAATCCCTGGAATAAAAACAAAGTTAACTGAAGCAATCAAATAATACTATTCTAATGCGAAACAAATAATCACATGTTTCAAATAAGCTAAGAAATGGTTAATGTGCATCTGCTTATGCCTCTAAGCAGGAAAGACTACATTCAAATTACACGTTCCAACATCAAACAGCACACTTTAACAAATGACACACATAAGACAACGGCACACATCAGAGACAGTTCTTCCGTACAATACACCCCGATAAATCAACATCATCATTATCATCATCATCATCTGAGCAATATGCGAAGCACCATCCCATTAAATTTGGCGAGGTCATGATTTGTTCGCATAGAAATCATATTTAACCCAGCACCAATTTATAAAATTAACTATAAATATTAGTACTGCATCATCGACAACAAAATTGCCTTAAACGCTACATCAACTTAATAGCTACCCTTATACTACTACTCACCTAACAGTATATATTCAAACCGTTTACAATTTATTCAGATTTAACCTTCAGTTTTCTTATTATATTTATTAAAAAGAAGGGATATTTAGTTGGAACATTGTTTGCTATTTATTACTTAAATTATTAACGGCAAAAATACTGATACAAATAGTGCTTTAAACACATAAAACACTTAATCGAAGATAATTAGTTATTGATCACAAAAAGCATATAGGTTGACATAATTCTCTGAACGCCAACCGAATAATAACGGCCTATGCCATGTGATTAACCCTTCAAGCAACACAAGGAAACAAATTGCTTAAGCTTTATATGATAATTATGGTGATGAAGAATATGATGATGATAATAAAGAACAGAATGATGATTACAATGATGATGGTGATGATAATGACGATGATAATCATGATGAAGTCGATGATGATGATGACGCTGATGATGATGACTATTATGATGATGGTGATGATGGTTTTGTTGTTGATGATAATTATGATGATGATGCTGCTGCTTTTGATGAAGAAGATGAAGAAGAGGAGAATGAGAAAGAGGGTAATGATGTTGTTGATGTTGTTGCTGTTAATGATGATGATGATGGTGATGATGATGATGATGAGAAGGAGGAGGAGGAGGAGGAAGAGAGGATAATGATGATGGTGAGGATGGTGATGATGATGATGATGATGATTATGATGATGATGATGATGATGATGATGATGATGATGATGATGATGATGATGATGATGATGATGATGATGATGATGATGGTGATGATGATGATGATGATGACGATGATGATGTTGATGATGATGATGCTGCTGATAATGAGGAGGCGGAGAAGGAGATGGCGGCTCCCGGTGATGCTGCTGATGAGGTGGAGGAGGAGGCTCCTGCTCCTGCTGCTGCTGATGATGATGATGCTGATGCTGATGCTGCTGCTGATGCTGATGCTGCTGCTGATGATGCTGCTGCTGCTGCTGATGATGATGCTGCTGCTGCTGCTGCTGCTGCTGCTGCTGATGCTCTGCTGCTGCTGCTGCTGCTGCTGCTGCTGCTGCTGCTGCTGATGCTGCTGCTGATGATGATGATGATGATGATGATGATGATGATGATGATGATGATGATGATGATGATGATGATGATGATGATGATGATGATGCCTAAAGTAATAGCAAACAACGTCTTATGATCACACATTCAAGTTATACAGGTAACATGTTTCGTAAGTGCACGTTCTGGATTAAAAGAACACCAAAAGTAAACAAGTGTCATGATAATACAGGCAGCAGATGAAATCACACAAAAACATTGAATGTACAAGTCTAGTTGTAAGTCAGTAGAGTGATCTCCAGCGTGCCCCTGCTAAATAAGATGTATACCTGTCTACAAAAACATTGAATGGACAAGTCTAGATGTCAGCCAGTAGAGTGATCTCAATCGTGCCCCTGCTAAATAATTGGCATACATGTCTACAAAAACATTTAATGGACAAGTCTAGTTGTAAGTCAGTAGAGTGAGATCCAGCGTGCCCCTGGCAAAAAAGAGGTATGCCTGTCTGCTGGTGGCTTTGTTAAACGCACTAAGATCGTATATTTATATATAATGATAGGATGTGTGTATAAATAAGAGAAAACCATTTAATTAAACTGAATATGTTGATTGTACCATAAATCATTTATTCATTTAACAAAGGATTGAATAAATACCGTAAAAAATGGCATGTTCTCAATATATATATATGTATATAGATATATATCATTTCAATTATTACGTTTTCTTGTCAAAATTAAATCAACTCAATCATTCTTTATATTATTCATTGATAGTTTTATGCCTGTAATGGTACATGTAATTTATTTTCTGAAATTCTATGTATTTCGAAAGTATCTCGGTGTTTAATAATAATAATCAATAGATTGTCTAGACGCAACCCATTAATAAAATAACAACAAACCTTTGCGATATTGATAATTTTCATGTTTTTTTTTATTTGCGTTTCAGAATAGAAAATGCACATTCCATCAATAAAAATGTCTTCACATATCATGCATGATAGCATTTCTTAATAATCTCTGTTTTAATGTTTGTTTTGTTATGATATGCTATAACTATTTTGCAGTGCATAAAACATAATTAGCATGTTAGTAATACTTGTACTTTCTAAAACCATACAGTCCCCATGAACCTAACTAGTGTTTACATTGAGATTACATTCATTTATGATAGTGTACATGTTTTCTAAATATTTATTGCAAACGCTTTGATTGATCAACAATTAATAACTATATGCGCATCGTCATCAACGAAGACTTTGTTTTAACACAATTCACTTCAAGGATAAAAAGTGTAAATTACACAAATATTGATTTCGCACAGTTTGCTGCGTAATCGTTTTTTGGTCAATATATTGCAAATATAAAAACAATAATACTGTTAACATTTTAGAACATCTAAGTATGCGTTGGTAATTTATGTGTACATTTCTGAATATACTATTTACGTGTAAGCACGGTAATCAATTTTGGTTTGCAGTTCTATTTTCGAATTTTTCCTATTGTTTTGGTATTATGTGTGCTGGCTACATCGATCATATGTAACCGTATACTATTGCGCTGCATACTTCCCTTGGGTATATTCAGGTGTATGTTCACCTACGCATATTAGAGACGTTTACCGCCATTGCTATTTAGGCAATTTCTTAGACGTTTATACCGGTTTATAGCCCGCATGGTGTAAGTTGTCCACATGCTATCAATGCTATATTGCTTGTATCTTGTTAAGGCATTAATTCTTTTGAGGTATATTCGTTCATTCAGGTTTTTTCAGTAAATATTGTTCGTACTAAAATACCGTCGTACCTACCCTTTCGGCCATTTCAGGCTATGTGTTAGGGTAACGTTCAAAGCTTTTCTTTCGTAACTATATAATTGTTTATAACTTCGTAATAGAATAAATGTTTTACCCTTTTCAATCAATTAAAGTATTTCGTTATTAAAATACATTATTTTACTGAAGAACAAATATATATAATAATAATATGCAAATATAGACGTATTTGCATTAGTGAAGGTGCACCGGTATTAGTTGATTTTCATTTACGCTCTTTTACCTGATTTTTAACATTATCGTAGTAGTGTATATAGTATTTGAATTGAACTTAGACATATAATTATATTTTACGAAAAGTTTAGCAATTAACTCGCAAACCATGAAGAATGGCTTAAACATTACACAACTAAGTGGGACGATTCAATATCTGTGCAGGTCTTTAAACTATTAAGAACTGACTTGTTGAATGTATCATTATACGTTTGTTTGGAATCACAAAAACAGATACTCGTGAACGTTTAAGGTTTGCCTTTATATCTTACTACGCGTTTTAATGCAGTTCTGCGTTTAACTTTCCCCGGTTAAAACAGGAACCGCAACCAGATCCTCATTCCTAACACAAACCAAAAAAAGGAAGAAAGATTGTCTGACAAAATTATTCATTTATATTTATCAATATTTGCAACTTTTTGAACATTTCGTTGTGTAATTGATTTAGCGTTCTTGTATTATATTTATTAAGCACATTGCCAATGTTTCAGGGTCCAAACTCTCAACACGGAAAACTCATTTACTATAATCGAACTAGTTATCTTAGAGTATACAAGTACATATTAAGCTAGTAAGGTCGCGTGGCGTCATGTTTGGCCTTTGTTTGTATTTTTAATGTTTGCAAAGTAAGCAAGACTTTTCATCGGAGTTTGGACTAAAACCCGCTTGTATTTAGCTATTGGTTTAGCTTTTGTTTTAATGTACACTACCCCGTGTTTAAGTGTCAAAAAGTTCCAACCAAGAGTTGTCTGAGACTTTAGATTTATACGTTATTGTAGATTGGATTAGCATTTTACAATCTTATATTATAACGTCTAAATATATATATTGCACGTGTCTATTAATCAAATTAAATTGCAACGTCTTTATTTAAATTGTAAAGTACAGCGATGATGTTAAATATCCAAAAGGCAAAAGCAAACGTTTTCCTGGAATATGGACTAAAACAGGCTTGCAGAGTACGAAAGCACCTGTGATGCTGATTTATTTCTATTAAACTGAAAAAAAACACAAACAACATTGATTATTACGCAAGCAAGTGGTCTCACTGTAAAAAATGTTGCGCAATGTGCGCTTTTCCTGGTTTTCTTGTTTTTAATGATCTTAAATCAAATACCAGAATAATTAGAATATATACGTTATGCTTATTAAAATGACCTGCATGCAATCATGGCATTTTTATTCGAACACAGGATCAGTTTATAATTATAAATCGCATGTCTGGTTGGACAGTAAAATAATCAAATAATAATGTACCAGCAAACTACGAACATAATTTCGAATACCTTACTTTGTAACCCGAATCAAACAAAAAATGATGTATTATTATATTCATAAGCAACACATGTTGTATTATGATAGTGTTATTAAATACTTCAAGCGAATAAAGGTATTAAAAAGCCTGTGTAGCAGGTCATTTGAAAAGCTTTCTGTAAATTATTTCCAGGCTCAAAGTGTTATTTGAATGTTTTATAAGCACTTTATTTATCCCTTTATATATATACAAATACAGTATTAGATTGTTCTCCTTAATGCTTTTAATATATGTAAACAATTATTATCTTGAAAAAGCCTTAAGTGTTACGTTCAAATGAACGGGCAGGAAAACGTCACATAAACTTGTGCACAAAATATTTTTAAATATGATTTTTGTACGTAGGCAAAGTTTAAAAAACGGAAACAGCGTTTCATGTATTTGCTGATTGATTCCGTAACTTATTGCGTTTAATCTAGCTTTGAACTGGATAACGATCACTTAAAATCCCAAGTTTTAAGCAATTGCAAATAACAAAAATAATCGAGTTATGTACAGTAATTGTCGTAAACATAGTTGATTCATGAATATATGCTGTATAAATTTGTTGTAGTCAGTCGGTCGTACAATGTTTAAAAGTACTTTAACTTTAAATATGTGTGGTATTAAATTTATTATTGTGTATTCAAACTTTAGTTTGAACATATATATTTAAGTTTGATTGTATCGAAAGCCAAACGCTAATTGAAACCTTCTCGAGTCCATTTTTAGTGGAACCAGTACTGATTGTCTATTTGGGAAGATATAGAGCATACATGGTTGGTACCGAGACGGAGAAAGTTGATCAGGAGAGGCTTAGACAAAGAAAATAGAGCGAGCTTTAGCGAGCCCTATTTTTCTTGTTCGGGCCGAACCGAAAAAAAACGTTCTCCATCTCGGCACCAACCATGAATTATATTTATCCTGCTTCATGCCGTTGACACATTTTATCAAAGACAAATGATAAATTGACATAACAATATAAGTATTCTTGTCGAGCCTCCTACATGTTCACAACATTCCAGGCGACCGAGTAACTACCGATTGTGTCGAGTAAAAAATAGTTCCACTTTAAACAGTTTCTTTTAATACTTTCCTATTGAAAATATGGAAAGAAATACAAAAAACAAATCGATAATGTGATACTCTTCTTCGAAAAAAATGAAAAGAGAAATGCAGCAGCAAAACCAAAACTAAATTTTATTTACCTTAATGGCAACTTAAATATATTGCTTATAACAATAACAGTACAACGAAATACACATCCATTATCTGTTCTTACATCCATTTAACAACATCCATTGTTTGTTTGTCCATCCCTATTATCGAAGTGTATTTTAAACCACACTATTTTTTAATAGCGTCTGTATCGAATGCTAACCACTCTGACCGAAAACCCGATTTACAAAATCGTAATCCTGCCGTAGCGAATTATTTTATTCCTATCGAAGTAAACAATTGTGAATGTCAAACACACAATCCGATATACATATATGATTCGTTCGATGTTTTAAGAATATTTAAAAAATACTGTTAAAACTTAAAACCACCACGTCAAACTTATTGTCCATAAAATCGTGAGAGAAACTAGTATATTTCGTCTGAGAAATGACGTCAAACTAGATACGTCATACATTTCGTAATCAAGTAAATGAAAATAATAAATACGGAAAACTGGTTATGTAATATATTTTTAAGAAAAAAAAAGGATGATATATAATATAACGATACAATTCATGATGCGCCCCAATAAAGTTCTAAGGTCATATATTAGAACATGTTAATCGTCACAGTGTGCGTAGGAATACACTACTTCCTGTTGACCGGAGACATGACAATTTATTCGACCCTGCTTTATTTGGTCAATGTTTGCAACAGAGGCAGATAAAATAGCATGGTAATCGTCATAGCGTGCGTAGGTATACACTTTCCAGTTGACAGGATATAGGGGCATGTATTCGACCCGGCTTTTTTTTGTCAATGTTTGCAACAGAGGCAGGATAAAACAAACCGCCCCCCCCCTAATAGCGATCGAAACATCGGCCTCCCGGTCGCTAGGCGGACATCCTATCCACTACATATTCAAAATTGGGGGATTAATTAGTTGTCTTTACTCTAAATACTGTGTTTGCAGAAACACATACACGCGCTATCGTCAGAAGAACACATTTCATGGAGTTTTAGAAATCGCCAGCTTAGCTTAGTTACTGGTTTGATAGTAATCAATAATAATCAGTTAAATGTTACCACATTAATAATAAAAAATATACGCTCAATAAAATTTAGTATTTTGTGTTGTTGCCTCTTAATTCGAAATTGTCTTATATAGTATTCGAATATATATTAAACGATGTTAATTGTCTAATTTGTTTCATCACACTCATTGATTGTGTGCTGTTGAGACATTAGAAATTCGTTTCCAGAAGTCTGCATATTAAATTTAACTATTTTCCTGTAAGATTCTTTATGTATATATAATTTAGTGATCAATACATATATGTTTTATATGTTATTTTAAATAGTCGAATATTTAAGCTTTTTCTTTAATTTAGATTTTGTTATTTCGAATGCGTTCGTTTTTGACCGTTGCTTTTCCTCTCCAAAAAACCTTTGTCAAAAAAGTCTTAAACCTATACACAGACTACACATGCTTTTTCATTGATTAGTGATAGTGTATATCGTGTTAAAGTTTCGAAAAAGGACACATATATGATGATTTTAGTGTTAAAACAGAAGAGCAAGTAACGCATTTACAACGTTCGCATCACGTTTTTAAATAAGATTAACTGTTAACTTTAAATGACACGTTGCTGTTTCATTAGTAGGCGTCTTGGTACTTACAAAACTCGGGAAACCTCGCCAAATACACTCTCTATGTAACAAAAATATAATCACATTAAATATAATAATAACTAATGACCACGCAACTCATCAAATAATAGGAAAGTATAGGTAGATTTTTTTTTATAAAAACGGGCATGTTGCAATTTGAATACAGTTGAAGATGTATACAACTGTACCCGATAACTTTGGCAATCAACGTTGTTCGAAAAATGAAACATTTATTCTAAAACATGTTTTATTTTCATTTATTTATCAATACTTAATTAGTTGTATCGCCGCTAAATAAGGAAAAGGAACTTTATCCTTATTATTAATTCAAGAAGTATAACAATATAAGTTTTTGTTTAATTTTATCATACCTTAAATACCAACCTATCACAAATCTTTTAATTACTAAAATGCATAATTATTACTAAATTGTTACAATAATAAATGCTGAAAATACAACAAATACAATATAATATATTGCTTGCGTGAAATGGAGGCTTTAGGCGTGACATTCACCGGGATAAATTGACATACAGCACCCGATTGTATAAACAGTTAAACCGGCGGTTAACCACATACCGGCGGTTAAAAGTCGGTAACATGTTGGTTACTGGTCGGTAAGCGTTTGTATAAAATTTGGTTAGTTATACCGATCGGTTAAACCCCAGTTAAAACAAACCCTTCTTCCCTAGGTGGGTAAGTACAAGTAACCGAGAGGTAACTTTCACAAAATTGCCGCGGCGCGCGACATTATAAAAGCTTACCGTCGACGACCTTCACAATTTCGACGAGTAAACAACAAATTGCAACGACTGACACGTTATTTGACTTAATTTACAGGGCAATACGATTTCCGACTTCGGACGACGAATGTAAGGACGCACAGAACGTGTTTCTTATATTCTGTTATGGGTATGCCGTGTGTGATCCGATGCATCAATGGCGCCCATGTTAAAATCATTTCTTCGAGAACAGGGAACAACAAAAGCACAAACAAAAAACAAAACCCGTTCGAACTAGTATCTTACCTTTTATAATCCTTTACAATCCATAAATAATCCATTTAATTCACGAATTGACGAGTTTGCATCTAGGGTCTTTGATAATTATTTTAGCATAGTTAAATAAAGACCCTTATGCTATCATATCATTATATTAAAATGAGAACTCAATAAACTTTCTTCATCGTCACACGCTACGTCATGTACTCTATGTACATTACTGCTGTTAAAATGAACAGAAGCAGTTTAACAAATGTGTCGTGTTCTGAGAAAAATGGGCATAATGCATGTGCTTAAAGTGTCGTCCCTTATTAGCATCTGCAGTTCGCACAGGCTAATCAGGGACAACACTTTCCGCTTTATGACATTTTTTGTTAAAATGAAGTCCCTTCTTAGCAAAAATCAATTTTTGGTGGAAAGTGTCGTCCCTGATTAGCCTGTGCGAAATTAACAAGCTAATCTGGGACGACACTTTACGGACATGCATTATGCCCAGTTTTCTCAAAACACGACACAAATAATAGCCGTTGGTGAACTCGGTTGCATTTGCAGATTTCTGCATCCAAAGATATATTTAAACTTGAACAATGTTTTATTTGTCTATGGTAAATTCCCTTATTGTACAAGAAAGTAAGTTTATTGTAAACATAAGCCAAATTAGAAGAATAGTGTAGCATGTTACGACGACCATGTATAATTTTTATGTTACATCTAGAACAACTTGAAGAATAGACGTCTTTGTAAGCACTCTCTTGCAGTTTGGAAGCACCAGGAATAACGCTAAATGATGCAAATCCCGACATCATTATCAATATGTCCCTGGTCATTTTGATAAACTCATAGTTAAAATTTACACTTCATTTTATTGTGAATTCATTTGTAAATGAATTTGATAAAAAAAAACATGTCGCTGTTTATAAGCGTGACACTTCGCGCGAAAATTACGTCATTAGAAAATGCATTGTGGAAATGTTTTGGTTAAAGTTACCGTAGGTTAGATTCCACTATGCGCGGTTAGGTTCATTTGCGGTATATCGTGTTTATACAATCGAGTTACCTTGAAGGTTACTATACCTGAATAACCGCAAACTTACCAAGGTTTGAATGTTACCGAGCGGTAACTTTAACCAGCGTTTATACAATCGGTTGCAGTAGAGTTAGCGATTGTGTTCCGCAAGGTTGCGATTAATAGCGATTGCGTTTTTAACCGTTTTAAACCGTTTTTAAGCGTTTGTTTTGCGTTTGTATGCGCTTATATCATTGCGCATGCGTAGCGATGAAAACCGATGAAAAGGCGGGGCTTACGTGCACTATATTTAGATATGTTCTTTTTATAGATTAACAGCGCGCCGTAGAGACTGTCCCCGAAATAGATAACTCCCAGATAGCCGCCCCTGAATACTCGCGCGCGACGACTAATGGTATTGAAGAACAATACAGGGACATATGTGTTTGAATAGGTCCCTGAACAATAAAAGGAGGCGAAGCAATTTTATCTAATATATTTGAAGATTTCAATAGTTTCTGTTATCTATATGATCATCACATAATAGTTCGTACTTTTTTAAATATATATTTTGATCAGTTATTTGGTGATTCAAAGAATCAAGGTTCGTATGCATGCGCAAAAAAGCTTTTTTTATCAAATGCGCATAAGACAGATTTTGTGTAAACGTATAAGTCTGTGATGTTGTTTTTAAGTAATAGTGTAAGTTATCCTTACGTTCAATGTTGGGTACTGTTTTCTACTATTCCGGAAATGCAGTGATTGCACAAATTTCGACATTCTTTGTTTTATTACTGTCAACAAGTACGTTAATATAAATGTAGTTTGATGTGCAGTTCACGTTTTTACGTCGGTTAATGTAAGTTAACAGGCAACGGACACATTCAACGCAGAATTCCAATTTTGAGCTAATAAAGAAGACATGATATGCCTATACATGCACAATCAGTATTAAAGGCAGCTGTATACATATAAATAATACATGGGTATTTGTTTTCACGGGCCTTTCCAAGAACTGTATGCTACCTTAAAACTACGAGAAATAAGAGATCCACAATTGTTTCACGTTATTACAAATCTATGGAGAACCTTCTTTTAAACGATACTAGCTTAATATGAGGAGGAAATGATAAAATCAATCACTGAGTTTGTTCGTGAATAAAGGCAAAACTAAGACAATAACAAAATAAGATCCTCAGATTCGCAATGCTAGCAACTTTATTAAATACATTAAAGCAATTTCTTTACAGTGGTTAAGTTTCGAGAGAAGCCGTGAGACTCCTTATTAATTTATGAAAGAATCGATAGATCAAAAATGTCTTAATGTTTAGATAAGTAATGATAACCTCTTTTACAATTATTTCTAAACTTTCATTTCTGTTATATATATGTAGGTATTTATCTCTAAAAATGAAATGAAATACATGCATTCGGTATCCAGCTTTAACTAATCGTCATTGATTTCATTGGTGGGCGCGCCGTAATGAAATATCAGATTGAGACGTTTGTGTTTTTTAATTGGTCAATTGTATTTTGTGGGCGGAGCTTTCGTTATACCAGAATAAGAACTTCAATTTTTGATTGGGTGGCCGTTTTTTGGGGCGTAGCCGTTTGTCAAATCTCGACAAATACACATGATCACTGCCGAGTCGGTATATGTACTATCGAGAAAAGCGTTTTTCACGAAGAGTTAGGGTATCAGTACACATGTGAATATACGTCGCATGTGCTCAACGACCCGTTCGAAGCGCAAATGATAACAGGCTGTTAAACATTACAGCAGACAACAAACAGTTAAATATATTTATTTTGATTCATAATTGTGTGTCAGTTGTTAAATCAGGATATTTTTTATTCAATAAATATTTAGATTAATTACAACCGATATTTTTTAGCTTGATTGCATAGAGCGCCTGGGGCTTATTGAGACACTCTCGAGTCCGTTTCCGGCGAAGAATCCCTATTAAAACTGTTTCAACTCGATATTGCCACTGCCTTATATATATGTCTATCTGTTTTAGCACAATCAATGTGCATATGCTTATAAATGTTGTTGTTTTACTTTATGTTCAAGAAATTGTCTTGTAAGAAACGAAAATAAAGAGCGAATATCGTATTGTTCAGTTTGAAATTGCAAAAAATATTCATTTTTTTTTACTGTAAAGGTACCTTGTACGGATAAAAACATAATATGAAAAAAAATCACATGCACCTGCTATTTGAAGACAGACACTGCCCACTGGTTGGTAAAAGGTGATTGGCATAACACTGATCTATACAGATTATGTTAAAAATAACTGTAATTTCCACAATCATTAAAATCTTCAAAACACACTGAAACTCAATTGTATTATTCATAATAAATATAATTTAAAAAACATAAGATTGTGTTTTTTGTTTCTCTTGTAAACCATTTGAAGTTATGAAATCAATGTGTCCAAAATGAATATACACAAACAAAATTTAGGTGAATTACTCCCTTGTAAAAACTAGTTAACACCGTTTGATTATCATTCATTTACCTTTGAAAGTAACCCAACACAGTTATTATACTGTTTGTCCAGTAA
>NW_026273332.1:247500-262500 GCF_020536995.1 Dreissena polymorpha | reverse complement strand
ATTAAGCATTCTGTTTCCTGTATGCATTATATCAGGTAATACACATACCCATGTATATTTTTAGTATTCAACAATTTATTAAATACAATTAAAGACGACTTTTTAAAGCATGGAAATAATAATAAAAAGTGAAGACATATTATAATTGTTTAAGTCGCAAGACATAATTAAACATATTTTATCCCACTTTTACAGAGAATTCGGTTGATTAAAGCCCCGTTGATTAAATTTCTGCTATAATCAACGACAGTCATGACGTCATTGTTTCGACAAAATGACGTCATAAATCAAGCGGAAATATCCAGTTTTGTTTAAATGTAACGGTTTTTTGAATAAAAAGTGGGATAAATAGAATAATAGGTAAGTGTTGAGTATAGATCAGGTTTATCCTTCTCGGCACGAAAACAAAAAAGCACTCGCCAAGGCTCGTGATTTTTGTTTTCTAAGCCTCGCAGGATAATCCTGATCTACAATCAACACTAACCTATTATTCTCTATAACTGCGTTAAATTCCAGTGATTAACCAGACAGCTAGCGCATAAAGTGGTGCATGGAAAACAATCAATTAATGACACACGCCTTCAATTGTCAATAAATAAACAATTTAGTTTTATTTTAAAGTGCTCCCTCAATGGGCATTTGATTAACAGTCTGAACAAATGTCATAAAGATGGCTCTCAATGCGGACATCTTATCTTTTAGAACATTGCCGCTTATCCGATGTTGTTGCGTAATATTAGTTTTATTATCAGATACATTTCGTCATGGAGTGGCGGTTTTACCATCTTTCAATGATATTTACATGCTGTTTTTATGAAAACATTACAATTTCAAGTTTTAGTTTTTCAGGTTGTAAAGCGATATGTATTTTTGAATAATTGTACGCGTACTTCTATTGTTATTCGCAAAGTCGTTTTTGTTTCTAGGGTTATCATTAATTATATACTATGAAATGATAATCACCTTATTTTCTATGTACTTGATTTACCCATTTAACGATAAACATTTATTTATTATATAAAACTTATTATATAACCCATCGATAAAACACAATAGTAAACAGTAACAGTAACACCTATAACTAACGCATTTTAATTAAAAGATGATAGTCCCACAATTCGTGAAAATAGTTTGCCCTTTTTAAAACAATAATGAATTCGCGTTTCATTATAGTGTACTTACATACTATATAAACGACCATTACTGCTCCCATTGAATAAAAAACACTTTTGCTTTTTGTTTCAATCTGCACGCTCACCGTTAAGGTGTTCTTAAAATATTTTATTTGTAAAATACGGTTTCCATAAACAATTAATAACAACAAATTTCTTCGTTATCAAACACGGGAAATAAGTCGGACAATACAATTGTGAGCGTGTTTCACGTCGATCCCCTCATCTATTATTGAATTATATTTATCTCACAAATAGTATCCTACAGATGAGTGTACTTATATGTGTTCAGTATTTTGTTAAGCATTTGCATAAGAGATGATATTTCTAAAATAACATATTTTTGTTGGATACACAATGAAGGTAAAAAATAATAATACATGTAACGTTCAAACTGAAAATGGAAAACACACGGATATGCAAGGATCTATAAATAAATATATTAGGACACACCTGCCTCTTTAAGGCTCCGCCCATTCAGCGCTTTTCAGCGCTTTGGACAAATGCGCATGCGTAGCGATTATTCGCTTAAAAAAGTGGTTGCGCAATTCAACGGAAGAAAACGCTTTAAAATAGATGGAATCCGTTTAAAACGCTTAATAACCGCTGAAAATCTATTAAGCGATAAAATCGGTTAAACACGCTTATTTTTTGCGATTGTTTACCGATCAAACGCATAAAACAATCGCTTACTCTACTGTATTGTGTACTCCCATTGAAAGTAATCGTCAGGTGGGCTGTATCGAGGTAATGCAGTTTAATAATTCGCACCTCAAACTGTGTTCACCATAAATCACGATCGTGTGTAGCATCGCGCCTTTAATCGCATCCCTTTGTAACTTAATACACTGTGTCAGGCCATTGTACAATACAATGTTAAATGTCAGATATATATATATATCGCTAAACACGTTTGGAATTCAACCAAATAATATTCAACTATTCAAACGGAAACAAATCCAAGTTCTTGAAAAACGAAGATTGTATTACATTTGTTAGATTTGGAGTGTAGTTTTGTACACAATATGGATAAAATGAAGTACGAATGGGTATCTTACCAGAAGATATATCTCGATCTATCTTTACAGAATATGTATTCTGAACCATTGTTATACATATTAAATGAGTTTTTGTAAATGAAGTGTTTTGCAATATTGTCACCGGTAATTATTATTTAAGAAATGTGTTAATTTTATCAAAGTTGTGTAAATTATGTACTGTATTAAAGCACTGAACATTTCTTACATAACATTTAGGTCTGGCATTCCTTCAAATGCACCGTCTTCTATGGATTCGAGTTGATTTGATGATAATTGTCTGTAACAAAAACAAATCGTAATCTTAAGCAACGAACGATACCTATACTGCAACTAAATACTTAGTACTTACAAATATATTAAATAAGCTTAGAATTTGTTTAACATTCGTCTGCTTATGTATTTATATGGAAAAGGATAGCAAGTGTCTATATTCAAAAAACAAAATTTAGCAATATATACGAATATTTCACAATTTCATTAATAAACAGCATTATGCACATAATTTGCCAAAGCATTGTGCAATCATAAGAAAATTAAACAACAAGAAAAAACAATCTTAAATAAATAAATTATATAAATCATATGTTTATTGTAACTTACAGTTCGCGTAGTTTTGCCAAGCCCCTGAACATCGCCCGGGAAATGTTGCGTAATCGGTTGCCATAAAGGGACCTGAAAAATATCGACAAGCGCCAAGTGATTAACCATTCAAATAGCATATTTCAACATATTTCAAATTTACCCGGTGGGAAATTAAAAGAACACCGGTAATAGCTGTGATTCAGGTACCTAAAGTAATAGCAAACAACGTCTTATGATTACACATTCAAGTTATACAGGTAACATGTTTCGTAAGTGCACCTTCTGGATTAAAAGAACACCAAAAGTAAACAAGTATCATGATAATACATTTAGCAGATGGAATCACACAAAAACATTGAATGTACAAGTCTAGTTGTAAGTCAGTAGAGTGATCTCCAACGTGCCCCTGCTAAACAAGAGGTATACCTGTCTACAAAAACATTGAATGGACAAGTCTAGATCGAGGCCAGTAAAGTGATCTCCAGCGTGCCCCTGCTAAATAATAGGTATACATGTCTACAAAAACATTGAATGGACAAGTCTAGTTGTAAGTCAGTAGTGTGGTTTCTAGCGTACCCCTGGTAAAAAAGAGGTATACCTGTCTGCTGGTGGTTTTGTTAAACGCACTACGATCGTATATTTATATATAATGATAGGATGTGTGTATAAATAAGAGAAAATCATTTAATCAAACTGAATATGTTAATTGTACCATAAATCATTTATTAATTTAACATAGGATTGAATAAATACCGTAAAACTGACATGTTCTCAACATATATATATATCATTAAAATTATAACGTTTTCTTGTCAAAATTAAATCAACGCAATCATGTTTTATATGATACATCGATAGTTTTATGCCTGTAATGGAACATGTAATTTATTTTCTGAAATTCTATGTATTTTGAAAGTATCTCGGTGTTTAATTATAATAATCAAAAGATTGTCTAGACGCCACCCATTTTTAAAATTAACAAACAAACCTTTGCGATATTGAAATTTTTTCATGGTTTTGTTATTTGCATTTCAGAATAGAAAATGCACATTCCATCAATACAAATGTCTTCACATATCATTCATGATATCATTTCTAAATTATCCTTGGTCTAATGGTTGTTTCGTTATGATACGCTGTAACTATTTTGCAGTGCATAAAACATAGTTATCATGTTAGTAATCATTGTACTTTCTAAAACCATACAGTCCCCATGAACCTTACTAGTGTTTACATTGAGATTACTGTCATTATGATAGTATACATGTTTTCTAAATATTTATTGCAAACGCTTTGATCGATCAACAATGAATAACTATATGCACATCGTCATCAACGAAGACTTTGTATATACAAAATTCACTTAATGGATAAAAAGTGTAAATTAAAAAAATATTTATAACGCAAAGTTTGCTTCGTAAACGTTTTGTGGTCAATATCTTGCAAATATAAAAACAATAATACTGTTTAAATTTTAGAACATCTCAGGATGCGTTGGTAATTTATGTGTACATTTCTGAATATACCATTTAAGTGTAAGCACGGTAATGAATTTTGGTTTGCAGTTCTATTTTCGATTTTTTCCTATTGTTTTGGTATTCTGTGTGCTGGCAACATCGATCATATGTAACCGTATAATATTGCGTTGCTTACTTCCCTTAGGTATATTAAGTGAATGTTCACATACGCCCCTTAGGTATATTAAGTGAATGGTCACATACGCATGTTAGAGACGTTTGCCGCCATTGCTATTTAGGCAATTTCTTAGACAGTTTATAGCCCGCATGGTGTAAGTTTTCCACATGTTATCAATGCCATATTGCTTGTATCTTGTTAAGGCAGTAATTCTTTTGAGGTATATTCGTTCATGCAGGTTTTTTTCAGTAAATATTGTTGGTACTAAAATTACGTCGTATCTACCCTTTCGACCATTTGAGGCTATTTGTTAGAGTAACTTTCAAAGCTTTTCTTTCGTAACTATATAATTGTTTATAACTTCGTTATAGGCTCCACACCCACCAGGCTGGTGGTTCCGCTACGTTGATGACACCCATACAAAACAGAAGGTTGAACATGTCGAGGAGTTCACAGAGCACCTCCACTCCAATTACACCAAGTTCACGAAGGAAAAAGAAGAGAACGGTTCCATACCAATACAATCAGAAAACAAGACGGCAGCTTAAAAATCACTATCTACAAAAAAACCGACACATACAGACCAATATCTTGATTTCAACTCCAACCATCAAATTGAACACAAACTGTCAGTAGTAAGAACTCTTTTAGGCAGAGCTAAATCAATAATAACAGAAGAACATGACCTGAATAATGAAATGCAGCATGTCAGACAGGCTTTATAGCAGTGCCACTATCAGGAATGGGCACTGAAGAAAGAAAGGGAACGAACCAGCAAACCCATGTCCGGAACGGAGAGCAAGAGAGTACCAGGACAAGCCAAGTCTATGGGCAACGTTGTCCTTCCATATGTTCAAGGTACGTCTGAACTGTTGAAGCGGTCCTTCGTTATACACAACATCAGCGTATCATTTAAGCCACATTAAACTCTTAGAAAATTGCTAGTTCAACCTAAGAACAAACCAGACAAGAAAGACACCTGCGGACTTATCTACCATATCAAATGTGATGGCCATCCAAAGGGCCAGTGTTCAAGGACTATATTGGTGAATCTGAAAGAAATTTAAAAGCACGAATCATGGAACACAGAAGACCGAGTTTAACATCATCTGATGTCTCAAGGCACATACATGATTGTAAACCGGGTCACGCGAGCACAATGAAAAATGATAGGAATCAAGACCGTGAGCCATATTGGTTCGAGAGAGGGGTCAAGGAGGATTTTTTACATCCGTGCACTAAGACTGGCGCTAAACAAGTACGGGGTCCGCTACCAACTCTCGCACACCTGGGACCATACGTTAACATCGCGCACCCCGACAATTAGCGGTGTTAACGTTTCCCAACAGTAGATGTTCATTCTGCTGATGAAGTCCGTAGTAAACGGACGAAAGCTTCAAGTATAGCTGTCAATAAATAGTGTGTGTAATTTGACATTTTAAAACTATTGGATTATCATGGAAACCACAGTCAAACTTTCGTCGAAAACTACCGCAAACTGTGTTGCTCAGGACATACATATTCATTTCGCATGTTTATGGTAGGAACTATGACATTACGAAAGCAATTGTTATCTCGTTGATATACTGCCAAACCCGACACTCTTTTTTTAAAACAATAACGTATAACCAATAAATATCTAAAATATACTATATACTTATATGTATAAATCGTAAGATTGCGTAATGGCTGCACAGCATTACATTGGACCATTGCTTTTAATGTTTTAAAATATTGAATTTTACTCAATGTATATAATCATATTTATTTAATCATTATTAAAGTTGATTGCATAAGAAAAACTAATGATATTATCGCACGTGCATATATATTAGTAAACGTAGTAAAGTTGGACAATTTACACGCTAAAGAAATATATTTTTCTAAAGACGTTTGTTTTATGGACGATACAGATAAATATACGGCAAAATACACAAGTTAAGAACACATTGAAAGGTCGAATATACCGAATACTTAAAAACAGAGGTGCAAATAAATAAATTAAACCGGTATAACGAACAATCCTTTGCATTTACCGTAACCTTTACCGTACCCTTGCGCTTACCCAAGCTTTCATCATTGTTATGGTGCTTTGTGTTATGCATGCTCTTACTCGTATAATACTTACTACTCTTCACATAATATTTCTAGATTTTTATATTTGCAGTATTTTAACAAAAGCTGATTTAATGAAATCACCATTTAGAACGCCATAGGACAGCTTCTTATAGAGTGAAAGGTATATTTATGGAACGTGAGATAAATCGTGCTGTGTGATGTTATATGACATCCTGATAAATCCATTAAAAAGGCAACAGTAAAACACAACTATCACATATGTGTATCTGTTTATACTATCGTGGCGGTTTGCATAATGCATGTACCATTGCAAACGCCGTTGGGGTATTTAAGCCGTAGAAGACACGAACAACATAAAGTGATGTCAGAATACAGGCCTCAGATGCTATGGTTAAAACAACATTTATTTCGTCGTGAGAAACAAAAATAAGTTTTAAGACGAATATCGACGTTTAAAAAAGTATTGCTTGGTCGCATTTACGAATCCAGTGTAGTGTGATGCGGATATAAATGACAAACTAATGTATGGCTTTATAATATAAATCAGAAAATTAAACGAAGGGCCAGAGGGGACGAGTTATCTATCAAACATGGATGCTGACAGCGGGCGAAGCAAAGTCATTAGATACGATTATGAGTTAATATGACGCTTATGTGAAACCGAAATAGAACAAAGTGTTTGCTAAGTATAGATTCAAATGCAAAGTGCAGTTAAAAGTGAATATGCAGAATAATTCATCACTGATCTGACAATATAATAAAATACTGTGGCTGTATGAACGCAAAATAAGAAGCCAAAAGCCATTTAAATATTTTTAAGCCAATGACGGTGCTAAACCAAAGCATTATGTGAAGAATACCCAACATAATTTTTGTCAGAGGTGTGGGCATGAACATGACGGACAAAAATATCAAGCATTTGGGAAAACGTGCATGAAGTGTCGCGAAAAGGCGTAAAAGCACAGGTAAAGCCAACGATAAGACAGTACATGAACTAGAGGAAGGTGACTATGTGTTGATGCTTTATGTGTTGGAGTTGTTGATAGTCCTAATAATCAAAAGCCAGATTTAATTTCCGAGGAACTTTCAATTTGACACGGGTGTTAAGTGTAATGTAAAGTCAAAAGGAGACCTTAAAAAGCTGTCAATTAAACACGCATAAAAGAAAACTAACTGATTTGCGTTCATTTCAGGACGCATAATTTGGCCGTTAGATATAGCACTTGCCCTTAACGCTTCAGGGCAAAATACACTGCGTTCAACGTTATATGGTCAAAACCAGAGCACAGTCGGTTATTAGTGGTGAGACGTTGGAAACGATAGGATTGATTAAGGGGATAAACTCTATGGACAGATGGATGTTTTTGAAGGCTTAGGCTGTTTACCTGGCTAATTTCACATAAGAAATAGACATAAAAGTAAAACATGTTGTTTAGCCAGTGCCTAAGGTACCAATTTCCATGAAACAAAGTCAAAGTTGAGCATCAAAGAATGGGGTCTGTAGGCGTTATAATACGAAAATTGAACCAAGTGTGTGAAAACGTTCGTGAGAGTGACATAAATCTCTCTTGATGTAAGAATTTGCATCGACCAGCGGCATCTGAATGAAGCAATATTAAGAGAACATTATCCGACGAAAACAGTGTAGGATATAGTTTCATAGATGCCTTACACGAAGGTATTTAGCACTCTAGATGCAGCAAGTAGGTTCTCGACTTAATATAAACTAGATAAAGAAAATTCGAAACTTACAACGTTTCAAACACCATTTGGATCATACACATTCTTAAAAGCTCCGTTTTGAATTAAGACTATTTCGGAAATGTATCAGCGTGTCATGATTGTGATGACACAGGATCTAGAACATACAAAAATACTAAAGCGAGGTTTAGACAGGATGACTGTTTTTAAGTAAATGCCAGTTCAGAATGAAGAAGTCCATTATGTTGGTCATACACTCAGCAAAAAGATACTTGAGGCAGACCCTGAACTTTACAGAACTGCTCAAGACATGGATATATGTCAACATAAAAAAGAAGTTCATACATGTCTAAGCTTCATTACATATCTGTAGAAATGTTTGCCAAATATGTCAGAGACAAGTGTTCCAGTTCGGAAATTGTTGGAAAAGAATATGGACTGGCAGTGGGAAGCCACAAGAAGAAAGCGTTAAAAAAAATAAGAAAATTGCATCGACAACACCTGTTTAAGTTTTTTAGAATCCAATGTATGGTCTAACGTTGAACGTAGATGCAAGTTCATTTGGACTTGCAACAGTGTTTTTGCAAAACGAAAAAAGAACTGCAAATGCATCCAGCGCATTGAATCCAACAAAGTAGAGATCATTCCAAAGGGACTCTTGAAATTGTGTTTGGTTGAATAAATTATACCATAAGTTGTATAGACGCAAATTTTACAGTTTGACGGATCACACGCCTCTGGAAAGTATCTTCCGTTAATCGATAGTGGAGACTCCATTGCGTTTTGCATGATTTCGCTTGCAATTACATAAGTATGACTTCAAGGTAAAATATAAATCTGGTAAATTTATGTTTGTGTCAAGAATTTAATTACCAGATACTGAGGACAAAATACCTGATATTGAAGAAGATGAGGACATGCAATGTATCAAACCCTTGATTGAGAAAGGATGGTCAGAAAAGAAGTACCAGACTCCATTAAACGCTCAGACACAATCCTGCATAAATATGTTGATGGAATTGTATACAAAGCGTTAAAGGTTATACATGCATAGCCCTGTACATAACTGAGATATTTGTTAATACATAGATTCACATTTGCATAACAGTATTAAAGGGACGCCTTTTTGTTAGGCATACTGGCTTATCATACATTGTCTTGATCTTAGTTCAGCATGATTGGATATTTAGCGCGAGTAATCAGCTAATGGTCTGATCTTTACTACTCACCCAAATGTCTGTGTCGGTTTTTTCGTAATACTCAGTGGACTCTCCCATCCTGCTAAATTGGATAATTTATTTCCAAAATTACGGATGTCTAGTATATTTATTTCTATATTTAAAATATTGTGTAACAGAAATTCTTCTAAGCAAACAGTGCAGACCCTGATGAGACGCCGCATCATGCGGTGTCTCATCTGGGTCTACGCTGTTTGCCAATGCCTTTTTTCTAGACTCTAGGCATACATGGGTTAAGGTAAATGTTCAACATCTCCATATCACTGAATCTACTGCAGGTTAACAACTTAAATTGCACACATGTTTGGAGTCATTGTATTAAGTCACTAAGTAAGTTTTAATTGAGTAGTCGAGCATAATAATATGGCTCTGTAACTACTAGGGTATTTATTGTTTTGTATCGCCACCCTTGTACATAACTGTTATAATGCCTTTTTAAAGATCATCTGGACAATATTCGTGTATTGCCATTGCGATGAAGGGTTGTTATGACCTTTAACAATAAATGCCACCGGTTGTAACTTGGGTCAACAGTTTATACATAAGAATGGGGCCAAAGCCCCAACTATACATTGGGTCTGACCCAGTAAATTGATGTTATGAGGTTTAACCTCTTCTGCAAAGATTTACTGATATATATAGGTATACATGTTCTATCAAAGCAAACGTAAGTCAGTTGAAATCCTGTAATTCCTCCCAGCACCACTATGTCTGGTAGGTCCCAATATGTGAGTATAAGACTACAGGCCCAATAGGTGGACAAGTTTAAGAATAAATAAATATATATATATATATATATATATATATATATATATATATATATATATATATATATATATATATATAACCCTAACCCTATATATATATAATGATATAGTTTGTGTATAAATAAAATAAAGTGATTTCTTTAAATTGGAAGCTTGATTTCCTTCGAGTTTAAACCTTAAAACTAAAACAAGTACACCATGTAATCAAAGTTATGCTATATACTGTTTGGACGTTGATGTTGACAATTTAATTGAAGTTCCAATTGAACTTCCCCCTTTTCCAAGTTGGAAATACAATATTCTATAATGCACTCCACTTTGACGAAAAGCTATTGACTTATTTTGGCGATAAATTTTACGTTTTATTAGAAGCAAAGGAAAAGTCTTCAAATGTCATATTTCATTGGAATTATATTACAATATTACATGCGTTGCGTTAATTTTCTTCGCACAGCATTTAACCGTTGGATATTATAACACTACCATTAACACTAAAAGACAATTTGTTAAATTGTATATGGTCAAAATCAGATCACAGTCGTTGTAAAGTGGTGAGACATAGGAAGATTTATAAAAAGGTTAAACTCAATGTAACAAAACATGGATGCATAAGAGGTTTATGTTGTTTACCCGGCTCATATAACATAATACTAGACCCACACGTAAAGCCTGTTGTTCAGCCTGTGCCTTAAGTACCAATTTCCATGAAACAAAAAGTCAAAGATAAGCTTCTGAGAATGGAGTGACTAGGCGTTATAATACAACACATTAAACAAATTGAATTCGTGAAAGCGTTCTTAACAGTGACATAAATCCCTGGTGATGTATGAATATGCATCGACCCGCGACTTCTGAATGAAGCAATATTACGATAATATTATCCGATGAAGAAAGTGCAGGATATAGTTCCTGAGATGCCTCATGCACGGGAATTTAGCACTCTAGATGCAACAAGTGGGAAGCTCCGTTTGAAATTAAGTCCATTCAGGAAATGTATCAGCGTGTCATGACAGTGGTGATACATGATCTAGAAGGAACGCAGGTGATGGTACTTGACATCATATCCTTTGGAAAAAACATCCAAGAACATGAACAAAAGACTAAAGCGAGTATTAGACAAAATGCAGCAAAACAACTTAAAACTGATTTTAACAAAATGCTTGTTCCGGACTAAAGAAGTCCATAATATGGGTCATAAAATCAGCCAAAAGGGTCTTGAGGCAGAACATGAAAAGGTTATAACTGATCAATACATGGTTAGACCTCAAAATAAGAAAGAAGCACCCGCATATCTAAGTTTCATCACATACCTGCAGAAATGTTTGCCAAAATAAGTCAGAGATCTGTGCGCCAAATCGACAATTGTTGGAAAAGGACATGCAGACTGGCAGTGGGAAACCACAAGAAGAAAACTTTAAAAAATAAGAAAATGACATCGACAACACATGTTTAAGTTTTTTTAGAATCCAAGTTAGAGTCTAACGTTGAACGTAGATATTAGTTTTTTTGAACTTAAAGCAGTATTTCAGCAAAACGAAAAATTAACTGAATATTCATCCCGCGCATTGAATCCAACACAGTACAGATCATTTCAAATTAAAAAGGGACTCTTGCAATAATGTTTGGTTGAAAAAATATACCATGAGTTGAATGGAGGCGAGTTTACAGTAGAGGCGGATCACAATCCTATTAAGAGTATTTTCAAGGTGAAATATACATCTGGTAAAACTATGTTTGCGTCATCAAATAAATTACCAGATACTCAGGACAAAATACCGGACATTGATCCTAATCGAATACAGTTGCGTACTAATTCACCTATGTCTGAGTTGAAATATAGGGTGTTGACAAAAAGCTTCTAAAGAAGATGAGGACATGCGATGTATCAAACCCTTGATTGACAAAGGATGACCAGAAAATAAGTACCAGACTCCATTAAACGCTTTGACACAACCTCACGAATATGTTAATGGAATGTAAACAAAGCGTTATAGGTAATAATCCCAAAACGGCTAAAACATGAAATGTTGCACATTGTGCATCGAACACATCAATGTTTAGTAGCATGACACAAGAGAGCATGCAAATTTATGTTCTGGTTCGTATTGATGAGAGACGTAGAGCATAAAGTAGAGAAATCTAACATGTGTGCACTGACCACTAATAAAATGAATCATAAAGAGCCGTTGCTGCCCAGTAAAATGTATGATAGGCCGTCATCAAAGATCGGTGAAGATGTGTTTGAATAACAAGGCAGACATTATTCGTTGACTGGACTATTTTTCAAAATGACCAGAAGTTGAAAAGCTCGATTGGTTACGTTCAGGAAGTGTTATCGCGTATCTGAAAAAATAAGCGATTTGGCTACATTGACTGCCGTGTTACGGATAATTGACCGGAATTCGCTTGTAGTCAATTCAAGGAATTTGGCGCAGAGTGACAAACATACAACATCGAGGCCGCGTTATAATCAAAGAATGGGACAAACTGAAATATATGTTCAAACAAACAAGCACATGCTTAAGAAAAGTGAAGATCCCAACAAGACATATATTGTGCGATTGACTTTACACTTTGATGTCCAAAGAAAAAGTGAACATGCGTTTTAAAGGTTGAAAAACTGAACATTCAATTAGAAAGTTTATTATTCAATTACTATGCAATATATGTTTTAGTAGAACAGCCTTATGGCTAAGTACTATGCTTTCAAAACCATTGAAAACATTGTATACTTTCTTGTATCTCAGAAAAAAGGGGGATGTTTCATATGTTATGTTGCAGTTTTTATGTTTACCAGTCTATAACGTGTTTTACAAAAGTTAAGTCCCTTGAATACTCTTTTTAATAAAGATATTAATGGTTCAACATATTTTTGTTAAATACGTTACAGACCATTATTTAAGTCATTAAAAAATATTTGGTTTGTATAGCACTGTAGTTTGGCAGAACGTTCGTATTTTATTAAAATGTATCGTAATCATAATCTTCATAATTAAACACAACAACAACTATGTCATCATCATCACCATCGTCATCATCTATGTTTTTTACGCAGCATCACACTATCAAATTTTACGAGATCTTGATTATTTTGCACACTATTAGCATTAAACTAAGCTACACTTTATAAACTATACATTCAAGTACTATTTCAATAACAACACAAGTAAAATACTAGGACGGTTACTAATCTAGCTAAAGTCCTTCTGCTATTAACCTAAATGTATATTGCAAAACTGCTTACAGTTTATTCAGATTAACCTTTACACTAAAACAAATGACCTTCATTAAAAAGAAGCGCCATTTAGTTTAAATATTGTTTGATGTTAAGTTATAAATAATCAACGGTAAACACAATCAGACAAAATGTGTTTTACACCATTAAACACATTATAATAACATAATATACATATTTAATGATTATGATGCAATCGTATTACATAAACTGAATGTATTTTCATCAGGAAGCTTCAAAAATCACTTTTGTATAATGCATGGACGAAATGTTCTAATTTTGTTAAATAAAATATTGCTGGAGAGTATTTTATTGATACCAATTAATTATTGATATTTTTTTATTTCACACTGTAACACAGTTTGGTTGTTATTTCTCATAAGTCTACTGATTTAAGAGGGAAAACAATGTATTGTAATAATAAAACACAGATTTATCTTAAACAATGAATCGAGTTCTAATGTCACACATACACTCCATTCCACTGTTGTACTCACTAAACATGTTCCCAAATATTCAGGTGCGAAAGTTTAAGTGATATGAGTAGATACTGTGAAGGGCTCTAGCGGGCAAAATATAAAACTTACTTAAAGGGTTAAAATCTCCGAGTATATGAACAAAGTATTCAAACAAATAAGGTTCACAGGTTCACTTACTCATAATTAGATTCACGACTCTTAAGTATAGGATTGTTAACTGTTTTAAAAGGCGGGTTACTTTACCATCCTGTGTATTCCCCATTTGTAAGGGAAAACATATCTTGAAATATGGTATTTCAATAGTAATAAAAATATATTTACAAAACAACTATTGAGCAATAAAACCTATAATATGTATAAAACTAAATTAAGTAAATAGCTTCATGTATGCAATAAAATAAAACTGTTTCTCATTAGAATGTTTTCATACATTACAAAAATACATTTTTATTAATATATTGCAAACAACAATTGACACATGTGTAACAATACTGATTAAATTAACTAACTAATAACTATATATACAAAGAATTCTTAAATCAAGTAAACATATATCGAGGTTTGTTCCATGCATACAGTGGATACATTTACCATAGGACAATAATAAAATCACAATGAACAAAGAAATCCGATGATAAAAGGTAACATTCTAATGGTTAATCGAAAGGCTATTTGTTTGCCTACAACGTCCATAATGAAACAATACAGATATTTAAACGCGATGATAATCAGTTATTGATCACATACAGCATATATACAATGATTGTTTCGTATATAGGCATATTAAAATGATAAAGAGTACTTAATTTTGAAAAAAATCGGTTAAGCAAAGTTTTTCCGGTGACCGGTTTAAAAACGAAATTGTATTCAAAATAATTAAATAACACCTAAATATTTCTTTAAATACTGTATTTTTTATTTGAGAACAATCTGAAGTGAAGCAAATCTGAAGCAACGAGGAAACACATACGAAATTATAATTTCACATACATGATATGTACTGCGTTTAAATTCTGAAAACGACTTACAGGTACTGTAGGTTTGACAGTCCTTGAAATGCATCCGCATGAAG
>NW_026273332.1:210000-245000 GCF_020536995.1 Dreissena polymorpha | reverse complement strand
AATGTTTTACAACTTGTTATCATTTGCACTTTTAGGGTCGTTAAGTACCGCGTCGTATATTCACACGTGCACTGATACCCTAACTCTTCGTAAAAACGCTTTCCTCGATATGACGTATACCGACTCGGCAGTAATCTTGTGTATTTGACAAGATTTGACAAACTGCTACATCCGAAAAACGGCGACCCAATCAAAAAATTAAGTTCGAATTCTGGCATAACGAAAGATCCGCCCAGAAAATACAATTGACCAATTAAAAAAACACAAATGTATCATTGGACATTTCAGTACGGCGCGCCCACCAATGAAATTAATGACGATTAGTTAAAGCTGGATGACGAAGGCATGAATTATATATTTCATTTTAAGAGATGAATACATAATTATATATAACGTAAATGAAATTTTGAAAAAAATTGTAAAAGAGGCTATCATTACTTATCTAAACATTAAGACATTATTGATCAATCAATTCTTTCATTAATTAATCTTAAATAAGGGTCTCACGGCCTCTGTCAAAACGTAAACACCGTAAAGAAATTCATTTAATCTATTTAATAAAGTTGCTTTAATTGGGAATCGGAGGTTCTTATTTTTTTAATTGTCTTAGTTTTGCATGTATTCGCGAACAAATTGAGTGAATGGTTTTATAATTTCCTCCTCATATTTAGCTTGCATCGTTTTGAAAAAGATTCTCCATAGTTTTGTGATAACAGAAAACAATATTGAATCCCTTATTTCTTGTAGTTTTAAGATGGCATAATGTTTTTGGAAAGGTTCGTGTAAACAAATACCCATGTATTATTTACACAGCTGCCTTTAATACTGATTGTGCATGTATAGGCATGTCAGGTCTTCTTTATAAGCGTTATTTTTGCATGCATACGAACCTTGTGTCTTTGAGTTACAAAATAAATGATACGATTCAAATATTTATAAAAAACACGAACTATTATGTGATGGTATTTAAGACAACATAAACTATTTAAACCTTCACATATATTATGATATTATGATAATAATATATAAGATAACATTGCTTCGCTTCCTTTTATTGTTCAGGGACCATAGGTCACTGTATTGTTCTTCAGTCGTCGCGCGCGAGCATTCAGGGGCGGTTATCCGGGAGTTATCGATTTCTGGGATTGTCAATACGGCGTACTTAAAATCTATAAATAGGACGTATCTAAATATAGTGCACATAAGCCCCGCCTTTTCATCAGTCTTCATCGCTACGCATGCGCAATGGAATAAGTGCAGACAAACGCAAAACAAACGCTTAAAAACGCTTAAAACGGTTTAAAACGGTAAAAAAAACGCAATCGCTATTAATCGCAACCTTGTGGAACACAATTGCTAACCCTACTGTAAATAAGATCATACAATATGAATAATATGTCTGATTGCAATTTGAAACGTTTCCCAATATGGTTTCTCATGTTATTTGTAGTATTGGTATTTAATGTCACTAATATAATCTACGAACGGACGATATTAAATTTAAAAAAAAAACATATTCATATTAACAAGTATCGTTTCTTTAAAAACCACCTCATGGTGTTTTTTTCCTGCCAACCGTTACAGCCGCTATAGACGATATAGAGTATACATTGAGATTAATATTAAATAGAAAGAAGTGAAACTCCAGCAGCTGGAGCAGATAAATGAATTATCATTATACACAATTAGTTGGTCCTTTATTTAAGGCAAGTGACCAATTGCCAAAACAGCACAAAACAACACAATACAAAACAACATACTTAACACGTAAAAAAATAAAACTGGGGTCACCGCCTTGGAACGGTCAATGCAAAGCATTGGGGGTTTAAACCGGTTTGTGAGCGCTCAACCTCACACTTGGCCCAGCAATATTCATGTTACATTTAAGTGTAAATACAATTTAACCTCACAGCATTGTAACTCAAATTAAACAATAATAAAAAAGGAATCACAATCCATTCAATTTAATCACCATTTAATTATTCAATGGTAGGAAAGATACCAGAGCAACAGAGCAACAACTTTTTGAGAAACGATGAAATGAAACTACTTACAAGTGTCAAGTACATTCCTTCTTTATATACTTTTTTTTTAGAAATATAGCATCATTAAGTTAATATTTCAGATCACCATCGCGCAAATACAGGAAGAAGCAGCTATAATAGATGTAAAAGTTCCATATTACATTGCTTGGTTGTTTATGTGACTGCTAAAAAAAAAATCAAACAAGAAACGCCTGTCAGAGAGAAAATAAAATGAAAATTGAACGCTATATTACAACATTTATATTCGCATTTATTAAAAAAAACACCCTGAAAACCCTTTTCCACCAAATTTTACAGATTGATTCATGTTATAAATAACCCCATTACTCAAAATCAAAAGAGGAACAAAGTGTTAAGACTAACGTGGTTCCATGAGGGGCTGTGTATAGCGAAAATTCTTAATATTGATTACCAGATTATTTATACAAACCAAAATAGGAACAGAGATTTTCTTACATTGTTATAAAATTATGTGAACACATTTTTAACAACTACGCAACGTGTTTCATACACATGTCGTTGTAATACTCATATGGCGCTATTGTATTATAATTTTGCGCATAGTGCACGTGCTACAGTGTAAAGGAGTATTACAAAAGAATTTTCATTTAATATAGACGAACAACATATTCTAAAATACAGAAGTACACACCAAGCTTGTAAAGTTACGTGACGTCAGGCTTAGCTGTGTTGTTATTTGCAGAGTTGTTATTGACTTAAAACTAGACGTGACTTAATATTCTAACCCATTCATTTTACCGGAGTATGGACTAACTGACGCTTGTTGTTACATTATCCAGTTGTGCAGTGCCCTAACCAAGAGTTGCACCACACCATAGATTAATAATTATTTGTAGATGACATTTTATAAACTTACATAAAGACGTGTCGTCTGAATAATTCACCTGAACGTGTATTTGAATAAAAAAATACTGCTGCGCCTTTATTTACTTGTAAAATACAGCAGCCATGTTTAAGAATCCAACATTCAAACTCAATTGGTTTCCCGGAATATGGCTTAACAAGTGATTATAGTATGCATAAGCACCTATCGTGCTGATATAGTCAACAGCCCGCAGCAATTATCAAGTGCTGTTGATTTTTCATCCAATTGTTTGTATAAGCTTTTAAACACTTAGTTGCCAGAAACTTAAACAAGAGTTTACCCGGATCTTTTATAAAACGTACGTAAGTGGACATGTTTAAAGTATTGAACGTGCGTCAACAAAGCCGGACTCTACTTATCCATTCTTGAAAATTTGTTGGGATTTTTTTCAACATTGTATTTGATATGAACAGAAGTAAAACAATTGGTAAAACAGCTTTTCCGAAACATGTAGAAAGCTATTAGATATTAAGAGAATCATATGTATGTCAATATAAAAAAAAACATAACAACTTACATATATTTTGAGTTACTAAGTTAGAACGCATTACTTCTATTTCTTTTTCTATTTAACTGAAAACAACACACACAAACGCAAACACGTGGCACCACGTTACACAATGTTGCAGAATGAGCGCTTTACTCGGTTTTCTTGTGTTTAATGATCCTAAGTCATATACGAGAATTAGTAGAATGTATATGTTATGCATACTAAACATGAACTGCAATAAATCATGTTATTTTTATTCAAACACAGTAGACTTTGCTTACAGAAGGGACAGTTTATAATTATTAATCACATATCTGGTTGTACAGTAAAATGTTGTACCAACAAATTACAAACATTAGCTAGAATATCTTACTTTTTCGCCGAATCAAACAAGACGATTATGCATGGATTAATCGATTAATAGAAAAAAAATGTTGTATCATGATAGTGTTATTAAATACTTAAAGTGACGGGTCAGGGCTGAAAGGTACTTTAACGGCGGTTTAACGGGTCATTTTATAACTTTTTCTTTAGATTTGTTCTATGCTCATCGCATAATTAAAATGTTTAATCAAAACCCTATTAATGCATTTATATATAAATCGATAAAGTGTAAGATCGTTCTTTTTAATTATTTTATTTTATGTAAACAATTAATGTCTAGAAAAAGCCTAAAAGTTGACGTTGGGATAAATGGTCGGACAGATCTTCGTCACAGGAACATGTGTAAAAAGAATTCCAAAAAAGTTTATTTAAGTAGGCAGAGTTAAATAAATCAAAAGCAAGAACATCGTTCCAAAAGATTTTATACTTGCTGATTGATTGCTTAACTTACTGCGTATAATCAAGCTTTTAAACTTTGTAAACGACCACACACCATCCCAAGTTTTAAGCCATTGCCAATGATCTAAATACTATAATTACAGATTTAATTTCGTTAACATAGCTAATAAATAAATATATGCTATCATAAATATGTTTTATTCAGTCGTTCAATTTAAACCAACTTTTTACTTTAAATTAGTGTGGTTATAAAGAAATGATTGTGTATTAAAAAATAAGTTTAAAGCGATTTATTTGTGTTCGATTACATCGAAGCCAAAACATCATTGATACGCTGTCGATCCGCTTTTGGTAGAACCAGTAATCAGTGTATTTTTGGGAAGATACAAAGAACGCTCCCGCTCTGGGGATCGAATTGTTGGCCTGCCGGTCGCTTGGCGGACATTATATCCACTACCTATTTAAAATGTAGGGGTTAAAGATTCGTCTTTACTGTACATACTGAATTTGCAGACACACAGACAAGCGTTATCGTTAGAAAAATATCATAAAAATTTAGAGATCGCCAGGAATAAATTACGTCACTGGTTTGATGGTCAGTAACGATGATCAGTAAAATTTTACCACAATGATAATAGTAAATATAAACTCTCAGACCTTTAGAATAGTATTTGTTCCACTAAATTTGAATTCGCTTCATATAATAATCGAATATTTATATTTAATCATTTACAAAATAAAAAATCGTAACTATAAATCTGCGTACGTTACACGCAGAGGATATCGTGCATTATATCCCACTTGACAACCTGTTAAAATGCAGCATTCAAATTGTGCCGTGTTTGATTGATACAATAGTTATTTCGTTCTGTGAAAGAGATGATTACGACATACACTCAGTAAGCTTATTCTACAAAAGATTTCTTAAACAGTTTCGCCGAAAAGGAGTAGACTATAAGCATCAAACAGAAGAACAAGGGAATCGTAAATAACTGTATAATTGTGATCGGTTCTATTGCACGATTAAGTTGCGCGATGTTTTCAAAGAGCCCGCGCCGTATCATACGAGTGCGAGTTAATTACATTTATGTAATATTTTATGATAAAATGCACACTGTTACACTTAGAAATACTGTATTTCTATCAAGTTTACAATAGTTAATAGTACACATGTCCAATAATATTTGCAATAATATGTTAAGGATTATAATAGGTATGGAGTAATTATATTACTGATTGTCTGATGGGTTGTATTACGCAATGTAATAATGTGGTGTTGAGGCATTCGGAATTTATTTCCAGAATAATGCATATGTTAATGAAAGTATTTGTTTAAAGATTCGCTATCTCCCTCCCTCTCTCTCTCTCTACTCTCTCCCCCCCGCGCTCCCCTCTTTCTCTTTGCGCGCTCGGCCGCGGCGCTCTCGCCCTCCTCTCGCTGAGGCCGCGCTCGCGCTCGGCTCGGCTATCGCGCTCCTCTCCTCTCCTATCTATCTATCTATCTATCTATTATCTATATCTTCTATCGATCTATCGATATGATATATATATAGATATATTAGATGATATAGATATATATATATATATATATATTATATATAATATTATATATATATTTATTTATATGTATATCTATCTATATATCTATATATCTATCTATTTTTCTATTTATCTATCTATCTATCTCTATCTCCCTCTCTCTCTCTATCTCTCTCTATCTAGAATTTGTTGAGTTATATGTACGCTTAATAAGTTATCTTTCCCTCAAATAAAGAATGTGTTTTTTAGTTGGCTTTTGATTTCCTATTCGATTATCCTCTCAAGAAACCTTTGTAGAGAAATGGACCGATGCACCGGAAACAAATTATTTGTCGTTGAGGAGTGGTAGTGGCGTATGTATATCGTATTGCATTTCCAGAGGATGAATACAGTATGATATGAGTGTTAGAAAGAAGGCAAGTATATCATTGACAACGTGCCATTATGTTTTTCAAAAAGATCAACAGTCAACTTTAAACGGCGCGTGACTGTATCATAAATAGTTGTCTTTGTACTTATAAAACTCTGGAAATCGTGCCCTATATATATTCTACAACAAACGGTATAATTACGTTGAATATTATCATAACTAATGGCCACACGACGCATACACATGCTAAATATTAATCCGCCTGGTATACACAATTGTACACTTAAATAAACGTTTGTTGATGTGTAAAATACACAGGACAATGAAACATGAGGAGTGAACGTTATTTAGTTATTAACCGCAATATTATATAAACTGTTTGCTTGTGAAGAATTTAGAGACACATGAACGTTTCAGTATTGTAGTTGTACTCTTCTAGAACGTGCAAGTCCGTTGTCCAGACCTTTCTTTGGGACGTTTCTTACTAAAAACATGCGCACATTAGGATAGAAGTAAATTATTGAAACGTTAGATTGCTTGATTTGTCACGTACACGTAACCAAACACATTTGATTGATGTGAACTTCATTCACCATTTAAATAAGAAATACAGAACTGGTTCAAAACTTTTCTGAAAAGCATTGTATAATTATATCAGTGCTTAACCATGTAACACAATGTACCACATAACTTTCTATAACTATCTATATTCATGTATTGAATATCAATATAATCAATATAATTGTTCTTAAATATTTCTGCTTCAAGGTATTGTTGCGGCCGAACAAAACAAAAGTAAATAGTACGGGATTAAAATCGAATAAGGAACTGATATTTCCAATTGATAAATATGTGTAGATACGAAAATATAACACATGACATTGGACATCCTTTTGCAAGTTAATACGCCATAAATATATATAGAGAATATTACATGAGGTGTATATAAAAATAAATTTACCATGAGAGGCTTAGAACCGAAGTAGCGCGAGGCTTTCTGAGCGCTAACATGGTTTAAATCGAGCATGATAAACTTGATCTTTATCCAAAACTCACATAATATTATATTAATCCTATTATTTCCTCCCTATTTTCCATAAATTATTATGAAATATCAAATATATATTTTTGACGATTTTGTTTTTCCTTAGTTGACAAAGACAGATTCTCCAATTTTTGGAAAAATCCCATATATGATCTGAAAATAGTGACAGTTTAAAGCCCAAGTTTATACGATCGGTGTTATACAATCGATTTTCATCTGGTAATAGGATAAATTCAAATATATGTATACATATACATTTATTCAGTTTCTGTTTTGCAGCTAATGTAATACTATTTCCCTTAATTTTCATATTGCTTATTAAAGCCCTATGTAAAACTGATGTTCTAATTTAAACAATGTTGAACATTAATAAAATGTACACGATAACTTTGTGAGCCACAAAAAAAACCTCTTTGATAGACTTGTAACTCCAATTTGAACTATGGCAGTAAAGTTTGGGGATTTGTTAATGGTATGTCCGCAGAGCGTGTTAATATGCAATGTTGTAAACAAATCCTCGTTGTAAAAAGATGTTCAAAATGACTTTGTATACGATGAACTTTGTCGTCTTAATTGTCAATCTGCCAGATAAATTAACCTTATTAAATTTTGAATTAAATTGATAAACAGAAAACAAGTTTTCTTAAAAAAGTTACTTATGTTGGTATTGCAATATTCTTCCTAATAGATCATCTGGTTTTCATTACTTAAGGACTTGCTTAATAACTTAGGGTTTTACGAGGCTATTTCAAGATATCGGAAATGATAAGGTATTTATCTCAAATGTAAGACAAAGATTAAATGATACTTTTATTCAAAAATACTATGAGACATTGTGCAACTCAAGCATATTGCCACTTTAAAATTTAAGCGTTATTTAGAAATGTGCGACTCAGGCATATTGCCACTTTAAAATTTAAGCGTTATTTAGAAATGTGCGACTCAGGCATATTGCCACTTTAAAATTTAAGCGTTATTTAGATATGTGCAACTCAAGCATATTGCCACTTTTAAATTGCAGCGTTATTTAGATATGTGCAACTCAAGCATATTGCCACTTTTAAATTGAAGCGTTATTTAAATATATGCACTATTATGCCACTTTTAAATTTCAGCGGTTTTTTATATGTGCACTATTAAAATAGTTCGTGCATGTTTTTCCAAAGTATGATGCTATTCAAATTTTCTGTAAAAAGTGGAAGATGAACCAAACCCTCTCCCGTTCATATAGGAAAAATAAAGTGTTATAAAGTAGAAGATTAATTTCACATTTTCTTAGAGCGCATAATGTTTTCAAAATTAAGATCTCACTATATTCCATTTTATAACATATACTGACCTAACATGCACAAGTTTATTGAATTAGTAACAACTGAAAATAAAATGTTGCTACACAAACTATAATGTTGATATATGTATGTGTTAAACGGTCGCGTTTAATTTACCGTACAAACTGTATTCGAATACTTGTTGTTTGTTTTTGTAGTTTTTTATCAATTGCCAGCATTATCATTTAAATAAAGACGTTGTAACAGGATCGTGCCTGTTCCTATATACTTATTAGAAATGATAGCTGTTTAATAAGTATTGGATTGCATTGTATTACAGCTATTAAATAAGATTTAAATATTAAACTCAGATATACACTATATATATATAATCCGTTATATCCCAGGTCCCTGAAGTAAAACCAAACATCGCCATGTGACTTCACATTCAAACAATACAGGCAAATCATTCGAAATGTTTCCGGTGTTGATTTGAAGAGTACGAAGTTTACTGATAGTACAAACAACACATAAAATGCTGTAAGTGGTAAGTCATTATAATTATCTTCAACGAGCCCCTGCTAAATAACAGATATACCTGGCTGATGTTTGCTATGTGAAAGCACTGCAATCGTATATTGACCTTTTTAGATGGCATATGTTTATAAATAAAGGAAAGATATTTTGTACAGGGCAATATGTTAATGTGACTTTACTTCATTAATTTAATAAGCATCGGATTGGTGCGTTTTTGTTTCCGTTTAATTTATTTGCATACAACACAATCATATCTTTAGAATTATTGTACTTTTTAAAACCATAAATGTTCGGTAACTAAAATATGTGTATCAACAGCCTTTAAACCATCTATACTATGTCTAACTGGTTTATTTAGATGAAGTGCAAACGGTTAAATATGTATTCAGGACTACGGTTAAAGTTGTAGCAAATAAAAGCATGCGTATTGAAAATATCGGTACATCACTGAATAAAGTGTTAAGATGTTAGCACTGTACTAAATCATTTCAAAGTTAGTTTCATATTCCCAATAGCTATAGTACTCTACATCCAAACACATCTACCAAATAATGATGATGTAGGAGGTATTGGCGATACTACTACTGAAGATGTCACAGATAACGGCGATTATTATTGTGATACTTGTAATCTTAATGTCGAATATAACAATGATCACTATGCTGATCAATATGCTCCAAAGCTGAGCGAGATAAGGATGCGGATAATGATAAGTGTGATAATTCCAAGGAAACTAAGACAAATAAAATTAAATAATAAACGAAAGCCTTTGATAAAGTTACAGTATTGATAACCGTGATCAGGCTAAATGACTACTTTCAACACTGATCACATTGTTGTAACCATATAAAATAGTGATATCTCCGAATATTAATTAAAAACAAATGGTGGAAGTGTCTTAAATTTTTGATGAGATATCCACTCGATATATCAACAATTTTCTGTTTAATGTGTAGCACCAAAGTAAATTCAGACGTTTTAAAGTCATACAATTCAACCAATTAAATAATCATTCGGTAACTTTCCCAAATCAAGACGATCAACAATTCTAATATGTAAATGCGATCATTAAATATAAATGTTTAAATGAAATTTAAAACGCCATCCATTATGGCTTATCGTGCAATTGTTTTTTATGGACGGTTTTTATAAAACTCAAATTATTAACATATTAAATTCATATAAATATGTAGCGTGTATTTTCAAATCATCTTATGACATGGTGTTTCGTTCTTACAAACCGCTATGCAGACTATATAATATATATTTATACATGCACTTATCATTTTGATATAGTATTTTATATCGCGATCTAGCTACTTTTATAATATTTATCCAGACACAATTACATATCGATTAATGTTTAATAGACAACGGCACGAAGTGATAAGACCAACGTGCTCCATGATGTGCTGTATTATGAAAGTCCTTTATATCAATAATATATTAAAGTCGTTCCGAAATTTATTGACGGAAAAAGTCGTACTTGTATGTGTTTACTTTCATTTGCAATTTTCACCCTGAACTTAAACATATTGTCGAAGTACACGTATTAATTAAATACAACATAAAAATTGTACTATCATTTGCGCAACATTGAACAATATTTTAGCATGTTATTAATATAACTTATGTATAATGAAATGGCTTAAGAGTATTTTCTCCCTTTAAATAAAGAAAACAGAACCAGTTCCTCATGCCCTGTGCAATCCAAAATATGATACAATATAGTCTAATTTATATTTCTAAGTCATGTGTACAAATCTGTAACAAACAACTATACACATTCTGACATACGTTCTTGTTATATACCATTTTTTCTGAACATATTTGTTTTAGTAATACTCCAGTTCCTGTTTTTGGACTGAATAACAACAATGATTTTCAGCATGCTTCGGATTCAATGTAGTTACACAGTTCCTTTTTTCACGACCAAATTTCGACAAGAAAAAAGGAACGGGTTCCTTATTATATCCTTTAACCGAATAAGAAATAGTAACAAAAAATATTTCACATTGACGAAACTGTGCCACATTACTCTGAGAATAAATATACGTGTAGATGTGCTATACAGTGTTTAATCGAACATATTCCTAGTGTATATTCCGTCACTTTGCCAAAGAAACAAATAAACCGGTCCCATTCAGTATTGAAGAAAGTTTGCACGGATTTTTATATTTTAAATACTGTTTTGAACTTATACCGGTATATATAAGATGAACAGTTTGTTCACTATAACTTTGATACTGTTTTGATGTTGTTTTGAAAGATAATGACTTTTTAGTACCTTTCTACTTAAATGTATTTATTAATTAATAATCTTTTTTTCGGCACTGATTCCAGGAAAAGGAAACAAATTCTTCTTCATAATTCAAGCCGAATTAGCATATGACACGTTCTAACTTTACCCTGAATCTGTAACGACTGCTTTGGATACACGAATACGAAATTTTTAAAATGTATTTTAATACGTACCGCATTCGCACATACATTTCTCAAATTAGTTCGACCATTATTTGCGTATACCTGAGTTCACCAAGGTTAGTGCTGAAGTATTTTTAAGATTCATAAATGTACCGCCACTTGACATTTCAAAACGTGAATGTTGAATCCGTGGGATTCGAAAAATTATCACTAAAACTCCTGCATTTTCAATTCGATGTGTTTTGTTTGATTCATGGCGTGTCTTCAAAGGCGTGACACCACGCGCTGTAGATATGTATTGTACTTGCATTGAAGGCAATTATGTGATGAACTGTATCGAGGTAATGTAGTATGCTTCGGAACTAAAACTGCATTCACCACTTATCACATTCAACTATAGCATTGAACCCTCAATCGTCTCCTTTAGAATAAAATACACGTTTCATATGGTTAAACAATCTAAAAGGTAAGATCCATCAGACAATGTTCGAACATTTACCAAACACAAGTATAGTCGTCCTCAATAAATAACAACAGTCAGTGTGCTAGATATAATTTTGCATTTTGCTCTTTAGTCGTTGTCTCTTTGTGTAGTGCAACACAACTGGGCCTATTTCTCACACTTTAGACTGTGAGAATGATAGAATAAAACAGAGGCATTGTATTTATAGCAATAGTCCAATGTAAGAAATGCATTCACCAGCAGTTGTAATATTCAAAGTATTAATGTGCCGGTGCACCAACATATTGTCATGAAGAATAAACACTCACGTGGCAAGTTATTCTACTAAAGACTGATACATTTTGTATATTATCTTAATCTTAACAAATCTTAATATTATTTAAATATATGTATCGATGCAATTACCTTATATTGTATTAAAATAAAAATTGACAAATTCCCAATGTTGGTTCTGAAGTCTTTATAGATTCATATATGTGCCGTAAATAAATCCTTCTTAAAATTATATTGCATCCCTGAAATATGAAAATCTAACAAAACCCTATGAATTTTTTATTTGATGTTTTTTTTTATGCATTCATGACGAGTGTGCAATGTCGTGACATTACGCGCTGTTGATATATATTGCGCTTGTTATGAAGACATTAGTCTGGTGGACTGTATCAAAGTCATGAAGTTAAATGCGTACCTTAAACTGGTTTCAATATTAATTGCGATCGTCAAAAAAATTGAGCCCTAAATCGTATACATTCGTTACTAGATACAAGTATTCATATCATGGTGCAATACAATCAAGAATGTACGCCCCATCAGAACGTTTTCGAACAGATATACGTTGTTGTATAAATACCTTATATAAAAAGCTGTTAACTAAAGCAATCGCCATTGATCTTTTTTTTTAAATAAGCTAATAATTGGTAAACATTCGTCTGATTATGTCTTAATATGGGCAATACTTGTAGATATCTGTATTCAAATCCATCATGTAGCAGTCAGAATAATAATCAGTGTCATTAATTCGTACCAGAAACTCACAAAACCGGGCAATCTATTAGGAAAGCATAGCTCAAAGAAACAACAACAGACACAGTTCTTCAATCCAATCAAGCAGACCACCGACTGAAACATGTGTACATGAACAGCTTGACGTAAATTATTTCAAAGCATGTGTCTTGTGCAACTTTAAGTGTGGTTAGTTTCATAAATTCCCTTAACGCCGCCCGATAAATGTTGCGTAACCCGTTGTAACCGAGCTACCTGAAGTAACAGAAAACAACGTCATATGCTTAAACATTAAAGTTACACTCAGCTTAACATTATCTAAAGGCTCACGGTATGGATTAAAATACCATCCAAGTTCACAAATGTCATGATAATATAAACAACAGACAAAGTCACGCAAACCCATTGCACTGAAGTCAAGTGGTAAGCCATTAGAGTGATATCCAGCCAGCTCCTGCTAATTTAGAGGTATACATTTGTATATTACTGCGTCGACTGTTCGAAAAAAAAAAAAAAACTAAAATCTTATTGTATTTAATACGATAAGATATATATATATATATATATATATATATATATATATATATATATATATATATATATATATATATATATATATATATATTACAAGCTCATATATATTATATAAAATAAAACTAAAAATATAAATAAAAAAATATATATACATAACATTGGCAACATGTTCTCAACATACCAATACATCACACTAATTTCTTGATGTGGATGTTGTAACCTTAATGACATTCCAAAATAAATTTTACATTTTACAGCATATACATGCATTATTTAATAACGCATTCCGATTCGAAGAAGAGCTATTGTTTCATTTGGGGTAAATTATTGATTGATTAATACGAAGAAAAGGTCATCTCATTTTATTGCTTGTATGTGTAAATATTACGTATCCTTGTCTAAATTCAATTGACAAAATCATTTTAAAATATTTTAAAGGCAATTTTGTAAAATTTGACTGTTTTTTTTTAAGTCCATGTTTTTCTAAGTATATAGGTGTTTAAGAAACAATATTTATTGTCTGAAAACACCTGGTCTGTTACAAGTTCGATCAACACGTTCCAATATTCATTTGTTTTCTGTTTGTGTATTTCAGAAGATAATTGATTATGTACGTTCTTAAAACGACGCCAACAAAATCCTTGAACATCGGAAACATTGTTACTAACATCGCAACCATCGACGCTTCCATCACCACCGTCGTCATCGTCGCAACTCTATCACTGCCACTATCGTCAAAAACGCAACCACCGCCTTCCGGTGAACAACAAAATCACCACAATTACCACCACCACCGCTAATACAGCAACCACGCCATCACAGCTACCATCGCCACCACCGCCAATAAATCTACCACCGCCAGCAGCGAATGTTATATGAGGCTGTGCACATGCATTTCTTTTCTCCACAAACTATGCTTTTAATGTGGAGGAAAAAAATTGAGTCAAGGTGGCGGCGGGGGTATTGCAGCACTCCTTTGTCGAAGCTCTACTAAGCCTGTGAACCTGCTTATATGGTTATTTTTGTATTTGGAAACATTTGATAATGTACTTGTACTTATTTTAGTTCCTATTTGTTCACAAATAGTCCTCGTTTTTTCGTCTTAAATCTCCTTTTTTTAAAGCCATGCTTGAAGGCCTGTAGATTATGAAGGCCAATATATCATTGTATATACCATCCTGTGTTTTTAAAGTGTTGCAATGTAGTACGTTTTTTGTTTTGTTTTGTTTCCTGAAACTTGCAAGAAGCTTGACTTTGTAATATAAAACTGAATTGTTTATTATTGCTATGAGCATAAATCACAAACATGCATGCCAAAAAAAAAACTGTTACCGTATTCATTCTAATAGACGCACATGCCCTTTAAAACATGCCCCCACTAAATTTTTAAAATCCGGAACCTTTATCTGATCTAAAATATGACCACTCATTCCGGGAATTGTTTTGATTTCCGGCATTTTGAAGTGTTCCAAAAACGGCCTTTCAAAACGGATTATAATACATGGCAATTAATAGCATTTCAACAATCATTGTGTACTATCGGATTATTTGTTCTTTTTCAAGTAGCATACCGGTATTTCTTTTCAGAATATCTTTAGTTAGGTATTTAATGATTAGCACGGAAACAACACTATCAGTGATTTAATTGCTTATACTCAGTATCATAGTGTTTTTTTGAAAGCGGAACCTTTTAATTATACTTAAATTTGATATTTTATTACCCTATTACATGCGCAACCTCGGGAAAATGATCACGCCGCGACTCGTCTAATATAATAAATACGGTATAAGGCAATATATGTTTATTGTGTGAATTCTACAACAAGAAGTTGTAGTATCTTTTTGTGCTAGTTGTTTAAATATTAATTTGCAAGCCAGCATATGTTTAACATAATTAAACTCTGAAAGTTTGCCATAAAATCCCCTTTGTCATATCTTATAATCCATTTTATTGTCCGATTAATTCCAGGCTTCTGTACAGTAACATTGTTAAAGAGAATTTTTGTAATTTAAGTTTTAAATTGAATTGGGAACATGCTTTGCAGCTAACAGTTCATCATGTTTGTCAATTCACTGAAGTCGCATTCTCATTTGCATATTTCTATTTCGAATTATTTAAAACAGAAGTAAACATGTAAATATTTTTGCTAGATGAAACTTTGAATTTTTAGTCATTGTAAGACGAATCATTAGCAGATAATAACATACCACTAAAGACAAAAAGTGAAATTGGATGGGGTGTCAGGGATTTCTTATTTTATTGACCTAGTTTGATGGGAACTTTTTAACTCGTTTCAGCATAAGGGCCATTTATAGGTGAATGTTTATATTTTTAGTTTATTACAGCTTTAAAATATGAAGTGATGTATGCATATATTAGATATAAATTCAGGCACAAATTGTGTACACTTTTGTACACATGTGTTGTTGGCAACATCAAGTATTTACTGTAGTATGTTGTAACTGACCAGATACATAATAAATAAAAGCTTTAAGATGAATTATTAAGTCTTTGTTATTATCATTGCATATCATTAATTGAGTGTGAAGTAACTTGATGAGTAATCATTTCAGGGCTTTCAAACATATACCTAAATGAAGGCTATTTCAGAAGGTTGTATTTTGTTGCAAGTGTGTATCGTTCTAAAATAAGGTCACAGAAGAAATGGATCACACAAGTACATGCAGGCAAGTAAAAAAGGTGTTTCACAAGTACGTTTTATACGGCAAGAATGACACGCAAGTAAAACAAAACACACAAATATGCTTGCGTTGGTACGTCCGTGCGAGTGTCAGTCCGGCAAACTTTGTCTGGAGCATATCTCAAAAAAGATCAGAGATACAAACTTGGAACTTTACAGGTAGATATATCTCATTGAGGATTGCAGTGCACAAGAACCATAACTCTTGTCGTATTTCTTTTCACCATCAGTCAATAATTGTAAAATATATCATTATTGAGTCATCATTTGAATACCGTTATTTGGTTATGTATATACCATTTCTGGGCTATCATTATATACTAATATTGGGTCATCATTTTATATATCATTTCTGGGTCATGCATATACCATTATTTGGCCACATATATACCATTATTGGGCCATATTTTTATATACCATTTTTGGGTCATATATATACTAGATAGATAGATAGATAGATATTATTTAATTTCTTCGTTAGAAGAGACATCGTTACAGATGAATAGATTTGTATAAATACATTCGTGAAAACGAACAAACATATTACAAACAAGCTGAATAGATGAACATGTTATAAAATAAATGTTGAATTTAGCAATATTTTTATGGAAATAATACAAATTTAGTGAAATAAGACAATTTGAGAAATGCTTTACTTCTAAATGTTTAAAGTTTAACAATACACTCTTGTTCTAGATCCGTAAGTAATGCAATGCATATGTATATACCTCAGTGTTAAAAGTTTTAATCTCATTTGCACAAACGGGTGCCTGAAGATAGTCGACAATTTATGAACGAAGTTAAGAACCTTTGAAAACATTCAGCATTCTATCTGATTCTCCGAGATCAACTGCTGGGAGGCCCCTAACCATTTCAATAATTTGTTGTTCAGGGCTAAATGCACATATAAAATTAAATTAGCCAAACCAAGTGACTCTATGAGGAAATTCCAGAGAATGAAGCAAGACAAAGAAATAGTATGAACTGCTATTTCGTCAGTTAATAGTAGTGCAGTTGTGACAAAGAACATTGAATTTTTTGGAGAATAATGTACATAAAACTAGTACAGTAGAGAATACTTCGGGTAATAAATCCCTGTATAGCTTTGATATGTACCGGAAGTGGCATGGTATCCGCATTTAGAAACCGACCTCGCTTGATTGAGGATTCGTTAGTTAAACTCGCTCTCAATTCATACTTATTATAGACCTTTATGAAATTGTTTATAAGCTTTGTCAAAAAATTCATACTAATAACTTCTGCATTATGTAAGTAATTCGCTAGGACATGTGTTTAGGCATATTTTCCAAGCATTCTGTATATGTCGGAAATGAAACCAGTTACCTTGTGTGGTACGGACATATATGTCACCAGACGTTGGTTAAAGATGATTCGTATACGTTTGGTCGTATCTAACACGCATAGTTGACCAAAAAGTAGTAGCTTCCTTCTGTCAATAATTGATTTTATTGGATGAATGCCAATATAGGATGGCGCTATACCAGAGCGTGTACATTGAGACAAAGCTTGTATGTGCTTAATGCACTGCCGGTGAGGTCTTTCAAGGGATACAGTTTATGAGGCAGTAATGGTGTTCCACAATTCGCACCCGTATAAAGCTTTTGGTAGAACGATTGATTCATACATTTTCGTCGTTGTTAACGGATATATGCATCCGCGGTGGAGGCCAGATTCTACTAAGCTGAAGGAAGATATACGCATATTTGAATAAGATAAATTGGTGGCTTCATTAAGGTCGCCATATTTGTCGCTCAGAACACCTAGGTGAACATAAGTAGTCGCTTCGTCTACTACTTCCTGTTCAAGGTGCCATATGCGCGATAGTGATTTGTAGCGAATCTGAGTTTCATTGTAGACAACGACTTTGCATTTAGATGCTTTGTACAGGTACAAAGAAACAACACTGCATTACTTCATTGAGACCGTGTTTTGTCAAAGACCTGAGAACCATATCATCAGCTGAAGTGGGGCATGAAAAGCTAGTGTTCTTAATATTAAGACCACACTCCACTCTGTCGAGGCTTACCAAAAGATAATTAATACATATACTATACCTAAACGTTCTGCTGACTTTGCCTTGGCTTGCGCCTTGTAATATATTAAACCATTGAGACGTTATTCCGTGCGTTTTAACACTACTGTGTGCGTTTTTGAGTACTTTTAGGTCGATGCCGGTTTTGTAAAGTTTGAAAAGTAGGAAACTATGAGGTACATAGCCAAATGCCATTTTGACGTCTGGATAGCAAATGCATAGATACGATGTATCATCACGTGCGTAGTTGATACATTCACGTACCATAAACGCCCTCATAAGACAACTTACATTTTTCTGGAAGTCGCATTGTAACGGACTGAACGATTCTCATTTACTTTGTTCTGTTAAATCAAGTAGCACTTTTTGTGGAGTTTGAGAACGGTCGAGCATAATGATATGGCTCTGTAACTACAAGGGTCTTTCTTGTTTTTTATCGCCACCTTTGTACATAACTGTTATAATGCGCTTTTTAAGATCATCTGGACAATATTCGCGTATTGCCATTGCGTTGAAGTGTTATTATGACCTTTAACAGTAAGTGCCGCCGGTTGTAACATTGGGTCAACATTTTATACATAATTATAACTATACTTTGGGTCTGACCCAGTAAGTTGGTGTTGTGAGGTTTAACCTCTTCTGTAAAGATTTACTTATATATATATAGGTAAACATGTTCTATCAAAGCAAAAGTAAGGCAGTTGAAATCCTGTAATTCCTCCCAGCACCACTATTTCTGGTAGGTCCCAATAGGAGGGTATAAGACTACAGGCCCAATAAGTGGGCAAGTTTAAGTATATATACATATATATATTTAATGATATGGTTTGTGTATTAATAAAATAAAGTGAGTTTATAAAACTAAATACGTTAATATTACCATACATCATTTATTTCTGTAACATCAAATCGGAAGCGTGTTTTCCTTCGAGTTTACACCTTAAAACTAAAACAAGTACACCATGTAATCAAAGTTATAATATATACTGTTTGGACGTTGATGTTGACTGTTTAATTAAAGTTCCAATTGAACTCCCCCCTTTTCCAAGTTGGAAATACATTATTCTATAATGCTTTCCACTTTGAAGAAAAGCTATTGACTTATTTGGCGATAAATTTTACTTTTTATAAGAGGCAAAGGAAAAGTCTCCAAATGTCATATTTCATTGGAATTATATTAAACTATTACATGTTTTGCGTTCATTTACTTCACACAGCATTTAACCGTTGGATATTATAACACTACCATTAACGCTAAAAGACAATTCGTTAAATTGTATATGGTCAAAATCAGATCACAGTCGGTGTAAAGTGGTGAGACATCGGAAGATTTATAAAGAGGTTAAACTCAATATAAGAAAACATGGATGCATATTAAGGTTTATGTTGTTTACCCGGCTCATATAACATAATACTAGACCCAAACGTAAAGCCTGTTGTTTAGCCTGTGCCTTAAGTACCAAATTACATGAAGCAAAACGTCAAAGATAAGCTTCAGAGAATGGAGTCACTAGGCGTTATAATACGACACATTAAACCAACTAAATGCGTGAAAGCGTTCGTAACAGTGACATATATCCCTCGTGATGTAAGAATATGCATCGACCCGCGACTTCTGAATGAAGCAATACTACGATAATATTATCCGATGAAAACAGTGCAGGATATAGTTTCAGAGATGCCTAACGCACTCTAGATGTGGGAAGCTCCGTTTGGAATTAAGTTCATTCAGGAAATGTATCAGCGTTTCATGACAGTGATGATACAGGATCTAGAATGAACGCAGGTGATAATACTTGACGTCATATTCTTTAGAAAAACATCCAAGAACATGAATGAAAGACTAAAGCGAGTATTCGACAAAAAGCAGCAAAACAACTATAAACTGATTTTAAGAAAATGCTAGTTCCGGAATTAAAAAGTGCATTACGTTAGTCATAACATCAGCCAAAAGGGACTTGAGGCAGACCATGAAAAGGTCAGAACTGATCAATACATGGTTGGACCTCAAAATAAGAAAGAAACACCTGCATGTCTAAGCTTCATCGCATACCTGCAGAAATGTTTGCCAAATATGTCAGAGATAAGTGCACCAATTCGAAAATTGTTGGAAAAGGACATGCAGACTGGCAGTTTGAAACCACAAGAAGAAAGATTTAAAAAAATAAGAAAATGACAAGGACGACACATGTTTTAGTTTTTTTGAATCCAAGTTAGAGTCTAACGTTGAACGTTGATTCTAGTTCATTTGGACTTGCAGCAGTCTTTCAGCAAAACGAAAAAATAACTACATATTTATCCCGCGCATTGAATCCAACACAGTAGAGATCATTTCAAATTGGAAAAGGGACTCTTGCAATTGTGTTTGGTTGAAAAAAATATACCTGAGTTGTATGGAGGCGAGTTTACAGAAGAGGCGGATCACAAACCTATTTAGAGTATTTTCAAGGTGAAGTCTAAATCTGGTTAAACTATGTTTGTGTCAAGAAATAAATTACCAGATACTCAGGACAAAATACCGGTGATGTATATCAATCAAATACAGTTGCGTGCTAATTTACCTATGTCTGAGTTGAAATTTAGAGTGTTGAAATAAATCTTCTGAAGAAGATGAGAACATGCGTTGTATCAAACCCTTGATTGAGAAAGGATGACCAGAAAATAAGTACCAGAATCCATTAAACGCTTAGACACAACCTCACGAATGGAGGAATTGTAATTGGATGGAATTGTAAACAATGCGTTATAGGTTATAATCCCAAAACGGATACAACGTTAAATGTTGCACATTGTGCATCGAACACATCAATGTTTGGTAGCATGACACAAGAGAGCATGCGAATTAATGTTCTGGTTCGTATTGATGAGAGACGTCGAAGATAAAGTAAAGCAATCTAAAATGTGTGCACTGAACACTAGTAAAATGAATCATAAAGAGCCTTTGTTGCCCAGTGAATGTCTGATAGGCCGTCATTAAAGATCGGTGAAAATGTGTTTGAATAACAGGGCAGACATTATTCGTTGACTGGAATATTTTACAAATTGACCAGAAGTTTAAAAGCTCGATTGGTAACGTTCAAGAAATGTTACCGCGTATCTGAAAAAACAATAAGCGATTTGGCTACATTGATGAACGTGTTACGGATACTTAACCGCAGTTTGCTTGTAGTCATTTTAAGAAATTTGGGGAAGAGTGGCAATCATTCAACATCGAGACCGCGTTATATTCAAAGAATGGGACAAACTGAAAGATATGTTCAAACAATCAAGCACATGCTTGAGAAAAGTGAAGATCCCAACAAGACATATATTGTGCGATAGACTTTACACTTTGATGTCCAAAGAATAAGTGAACATGCGTATTAAAGGTTGAAAAACTGAACATTTAATTAGAAAGTTTATTATTGAATTACTATGCAATATATGTTTTAGTAAGAACAGCCTTACGGCTAAGTACTATGCTTTCAAAACCATTGAAAATAGTGTATATTTTCTTGAATCTCAGAAAAAGGGGGATGTTACATATGTTATATTGCAATGTTTATGTTTACCAGTCTTTAACGTGTTTCACAATATTTAAGTCCCTTGGATACTATTTTTAATAAAGATATTAAGGGCTCAACATATCTGTGTTAAATACGTTACAGACCATTATTGAAGTCATTTAAAAATTATTTGGTTTGTTATGCACTGTAGTTTGGCAGAACGTTCGTAATTTAAAATGTATCGTTATCATAATCTTTATCATTAAACACAACAAAAACTATATCATCATCACCATCGTCATCATCTATGTTTTTTACGCAGCATCACACTTTCAAATTTTACGAGCACTTGATTATTTTGAACACTACTAGCATTAAACTAAGCTACACTTTATAAACTATACATTCAAGTACTATATCACTCACAACACAAGTAAAATACTAGGACGGTTACTAATCTAGATAAAGTCCTTCTGCTATTAACCTAACAGTATATTGCAAAACTGCTAATAGTTTATTCAGATTAACCTTTACACTAAAACAAATAACCTTCATTAAAAAGAAGCGCCATTTAGTTTAAATATTGTTTGATGTTAAGTTATACATAATCAACGGTAAACACAATCAGACAAAATGTGTTTTACATCATTAAACAAATTAGAATGACATACTATACATATTTAATGATTTTGATTCAATCGTATTACATAAACTGGATGTATTTTCACCAGGAAGCTTCAAAAATCACTATTTTTAAATGCATGGACGAAATGTTCTTATTGTGTTAAATAAAATATTGCAGGAGTGTATTTTATTGATACCAATTAATTATTGATATATTTTTAGTTCACACTTCAACACAGTTTGGTTGTTATTTCTCATAAGCCAACTGATTTAAGAGGTTAAACAATGCATTGTAATACTTATTTAAATACAGATATATCTTAAACAATGAATTGAGTTATTATGTCACACATACACTCCATTCCACTGTTGTAATCACTAAACATGTTCCCAAATATTCAGGTGCGAGAGTGATATGAGTACATACTTTGCAGGGCTCTAGCGGGCATACGTTTAAGTTAGTTGCGGCGCAAGTGTTAAATAAAAACATACTTAAAGGCTTAAAATCTCCGAGAATGTGAACAAATTATTCAAACTATCAAGGTTCACAGGTTCACTTGCTCATAATTAGTTTCACGACTCTTAAGTATAGGATTGTTAACTGTTTTAAAAGGCGGGTTACTTTACAATCCTGTGTATTCCCCATTTGTAAGGGGAAAACTAATATCTTGAAATATGTTATTTCAATAGTTATAAAAATGTATTTAAAAGACAACTATTGAGCAATAATATGTATAATATGTATACAACTAAATCAAGTCAATTGCTGCATGCATGCAATAAAATAAAACTTTTTCTCATTAGAATGTGTTTACCCATAACAAAAATACATTTTAACAATATATTTCAAACGAAAATTGACCAATGTTTAACAATACTAATTAAATAAACCAACTAATAACTATAAAATAAAAAGAATTTTTAAATCAAGTAAACATATATCGAAATTTGTTCCATGCATTCAGTTGTTAAATATACCATAGAACAATAATACAATCACAATGAACAAAGACATCCGATGATGAAGGGTAACACTCTAATGGCTAATCGAAAGGCTATTTGTTTACCTACAACGTCCATAATGAAACAATACAGATATTTTAACGCGATGATAATCAGTTATTTATCACAAAAAGCATCTATCCAATAATTGTTTCGTATATAGGCATATTTAAATGATAAAGAATACTTAATTTTGCAAATTTCGGTTTAGCAAAGTTTTTCCGGTGACCGGTTTTAAAATGAAATTGTATTAAAAATAATTAAATAACACCTAAATATTTCTTTAAATACTGTATTTTTTATTTGAGAACGATCTGAAGTGATGCATCAATCTGAAGCAACTAGGAAACAATTAGGAAATTATAATTTCACATACATTATATGTGCTGCGTTTGAATTCTGAAAACAACTTACAGTGCATTTAGGTTTGTCAGTCTTTGTAATGCATCCGCAGGAAGGGATGCGATAGAGTTGTTGTATAAACCCCTGGAATAAAAACAAAGTTAACTGAAGTAATCAAATAATAATATTCTAATGCGAAACAAATAATCATATATTTCAAATAAGCTAAGAAATGGTTAATGTGCATCTGCTTATGCCTCTAAGCAGGAAAGACTATATTTAAATTAACGTTCCAACATCAAACAGCACACTTAAACAAATGAAACACATAAGACAACGGCACACATCAGAGACAGTTCTTCCGTACAAAACACCCCGATAAATCATCATCATCATTATCATCATCATCATCATCATCTGAGCAATATACGAAGCACCATCCCATCAAATTTGGCGAGGACATGGTTTGTTCGCATACAATTCACATTTAACTAAGCACCAATTTATTAAATTAACTATAAATATTAGTACTGTATCAACGACAACACAATTGCGTTAATCGCTACAACAACTAAATAGCTGTCTTTATACTACTACGCACTTACAGTCCATATTCAAACCGTTTACAATAAATTCAGATTTAACCTTAAGTTTTTTCTTATTATATTTATTGAAAAGAAGCGCTATTCAGTTTGAATAGTGTTTGCTGTTAATTAATTAAATTATTAACGGCAAAAGTAATGATACAAATAGTGATTTAAACTTATAAAACATATAAGCGAATATAATTAGTTATTGATCACAAAAAGCATATCTGATGATGATGATGATGATGATGATGATGATGATGATGATGATGATGATGATGATGATGATGATGATGATGATGATGATGATGATGATGATGATGATGATGATGCTGATGATGATGATGATGATGCTGATGATGATGATGATGATGATGATGATGATGGTGATGATAATGATGATGATGATGAAGAGTAGGAGAATGAGAAAGAGGATAATGATGATGTTGTTGTTGTTGATGATAATGATGATGATGATGATGACGATGATGATGATGATGATGATGATGATGATGATGATGATGATGATGATGATGATGATGATGATGATGATGCTGATGCTGATGATGATGATGATGATGATGATGATGATGATGATGATGATGATGATGATGAAGAGTAGGAGAATGAGAAAGAGGATAAGGATGATGTTGTTGTTGTTGTTGATGATGATGATGATGATGACGATGATGATGATGATGATGATGATGATGATGATGATGATGATGATGATGATGATGATGATGATGATGATGATGATGATGATAATGATGTTGATGATGATGATGATGATGATGATGATGATGATGATGATGATGATGCTGCTGCTGCTGCTGCTGCTGATGATGATGATGATGATGATGATGATGATGATGATGATGATGATGATGATGATGATGATGATGATGATGATGATGATGATGATGATGATGATGATGATGATGATGATGATGATGATGATGATGATGATGATGATGATATAATGATGATGATGATGACAGACAGACAGACAGACAGACAGAAAAAACAGCTAGACGGATAGACAGCCATTCAGTCAAACAGACAGACAAACAGAAAGACTTATAACACACACAACAGCTGATACATTGTTCCGGTACTTACAAGGTAGTGGTAGCGTCCGGTAGGGAAAGGGGTATGGTCAACAGCTGTTGTCCTCTGCATTCTACGTCAGTTCCGTAGCATTGGCACGTCGCTGGACACTGGCCCCTCGAGATACCCGTGCACAGCGCAAGAATCACCGCCAACACGACCGCTTTGCACGTGGACATTGTAGTATGTGGTGTTTTCTATAAAAAAATGAGCACCCGATTGTATAAACAATTACACCAGCACACGATTATATAAACGCTGGTTAAAGTTACCGCTCGTTAACATTCAAACCTTGGTAAGTTTGCGGTTATTCAGGTATAGTAACCTTCAAGGTAACTCGATTGTATAAACACAACATACCGCAAAGTAACCTAACCGCGCATAGTGGAATTTAACCACCGGTAGCTTTAACCAAAACATTCCCACAATACATTTTCTAATGACGTAATTTTCGCGCGAAGTGTCACGCTTATAAACAGCGACATGTATTTTTTTATCAAATTCATTTACAAATGAATTCACAATAAAATAAAGTATAAATTTTAACTATGAGTTCATCAAAATGACCAGGGACAAATTGATAATGATGTCGGGATTTGCATCATTTAGCGGAATCCCTGGTGCTTCCAAACTGCAAGAGAGTGCTAACAAAAGCGTCTATTCTTCTAGTTGTTCTTGACGTAACATAACAATTATACATGGTCGTCGTAACATGCTAGACTATTGCTCTAATTTGTCCTATGTTTACAATAAACTTACTTACTTTCTTGTACAATAAGGGAATTCACCATAGACAAATAAAACATTGTTCAAGTTTAAATATATCTTTGTATGCAGAAATCTGCAAATGCAACCGAGTTCACCAACCTCTATTATTTGTATCGTGTTCTGAGAAAACTGGGAATAATGCATGTGCGAAAAGTGTCGTCCCAGATTAGCTTGTAAAGTTCGCACAGGCTATTCAGGGACGACAATTTCCGCAAAAAATTAATTTTTGCTTAGAAGGGACCTCATTTTAACAAAAAATGTCATACAAGCGGAAAGTATCGTCCCCGATTAGCCTGTGCGAACTGCACAGGCTAATATGGGACGATACTTTAAGCACATGCATTATGCCCATTTTTCTCAGAACACGACACATTTGATAAACTGCTCCGGTTCATTTTGACAGCAGTAATGTACATAGAGTACATGACGTAGCGTGCGACAAAGAAGAAAGTTTATTGAGTTCTCATTTGAATAAAATGATATGATGGCATAAGGGTCTTTATTTAACTATGCTAAAATAATTATCAAAGACCCTAAATGCAAACTCGTCAATTATTGAATTAAATGGATTATTTATGGATTTTAAAGGATTATTAAAGGAAAGATACTAGTTCGAACGTGTTTTGTTTTTTGGGTGTACTATTGTTGTTCCCTGTTCTCGGAGACACGATTTTAACATGGGCGCCATTGATGAATCGGGTCACACACGGCATACCCATAACAGATATAGATGCTGTATTAACAATAATACGTGTTCGGGTAAAAATTAAAATATGCACGAAGAAGTTAAAAGCAGACGGCAATCGTTATATGTTAATATGGTTTTAAAGTTGTACTCAATTTGAACAAAACACACATTGTTTCTCATTTTGTAAAAAACATTCAAAATAAGTATTCACATATACATATTTTGTTAAAATAGTACATTGTGTTTTGTTAATTCAGAATGATGCAGTTATTGATAACCATGCATTAATTATGCTTAGGTTCAAACACTTTTAACAATGTTAAATATTATATTGTTAATTGCTTACTTCGATTTGACGTATTATTTTATATCATATGGTAAAACTTTCAATTTCAAGTGAAGATAGCTTTGTGTCTTATCATGAATAAAATTATTTGTAAGCTTAATTATTGAACCCAATAGTACTCGATGAGACTTTACAGCCGATTTAAGTGCTTACTTTTGCATCATATATTGCCAAGGTCAAGGTAATTGGGAAGTTCGTATCGTTCTCCGATGTCGCTTAACAATTATATCAAGGATTGAAACCAGTTTCCTTCATATCAACCAATGATAAACGGTTTTGTATCCTTGGCGTCACTTAACTCAATTCATGATTTGACCGAGTCAAGAAAAAGCACTTAGAGCTCGTTACTTCACCAGCACAGACTCGGCTCGACTGGTTGGTAATGAACTGTTCTATCTTATCGTTAAACCATATATCGATGAAAAATTAACCGATAACAGCCAATATGTTGTACAGATTCGTTTTCATTTCAAACAATACATATATATTTTAATATCTCTGTGTGTTGTTGGACACGATGACCGCCAGTTTCGGAAATGTGACCAGTCCTTATAATATGTTATCGAAAATGTCCGAGGACCGACGTATCGTGCATGGGTTGCTGTTCAAAATTAAAAAAAATCGTTATGCATAAGAGTCACGAACATACATTGTTTATAATGTTTTGTTAATGTTTTCGTTACAATGGCAGCAATCCAGTGATCATGGTCGTCGTCAAAACAGGTATTTGTTTAGATAAATGAAGCCCAAGTATAACTGCTCCTACCTTGCCTTTTAATAATACATCAGCGGCTTGAATGTGACTTGAATAAAATACATTATTTGATTATAAAATGTCTTTGTCTGTAATTATTGGCTGTACTCTGAATCTGGTTCGTTGCATTTAAAAGACATTTGGTGTTATTTTAATATATTCATTTCTGAATATTAGTAGTTTACCTTGATAAATATTTCTAACAATGCCCTACTAGTGTGAGATATAATGATACACGAGTGGCATGGGTGTTTAAACATTAAATTGCCGATTCCGAGTTTTCATGTTGCCTTAATAGCGGATACATTGGTAATACTAAGGGTCACGTTTAATTTAATCGGGAAGCTCTTTTGATGCAGTGTCATGTTAAGTATCTCCCATACTGACGTTTGGTACCCCGTTTTGGGCATTAGTTTAGTTCGACAAGTGTGCTTAGGTTGAGTTAAATTACATAACAATTTGTATTCTAATAGCATCGAAAGTTGCATTCAATTACCAATATAAGTTTTTTTGAAAAATTGTGACAAAATATTTGCGATCCCTACTACACTTAACTATAATGATCCCTATCATATACAATACAAGACGAATGGCCCAATCATTAACGGGTTGAAAGACCATGGCTGTTTTAGTTGTTCACGATTTCATAGTATTTTGTAGTCTGTCATAATTAGAAGTATTAAGAAACGTTTTGAACGTTTACACATACTGTTTCATTGCGGCAATCAATTATTAATAAATTACTGAATTATTTTATCGGGATGACAATGTTTAAGGTTAAACAATTGATGTTTACGCATTGCGTTTTGCAAATTGGAAATTAGCCGACACACGCCATGTGTTTTTACCTACAAAGGCATGTTTAATCTGTTATATATCGTTTCCCGGAAGAAAATACAAATATTTAACAAATGTGTCTATACTTTTGCCCTTTAACTCGACAAATCGTTTGAGTTTTGCATTTTAAATATCGAGATTGCTAGTAAATCGCTTGCGATCATCTAACGTTTCCTGAAAATTTGGACTATAGCGATAGAAAGCTACTATTCATCAAACTAAGTAGTACGGTTTAATCATCTATACGTCATAGTCATGCTGTATAGTCAATTATAGGCTAGTTTGCAGTACTTATGGGCATTCCAAGCAAGCGCAAATAACAAACAGTTGAGCCGATACATGTGCCTTTATCTAAAAACACATGTTTTTTAATAGCACGCGCTTTAATTCTATGCAGCCAAATGCATATTCTTCTTAGGTCTGATCAATTTCTATCACAATTAATGTAAACATCACGAAATAAATAACTAAAATATATGGGCACACAATTTAATGGGAACTGTTCAGGTTTAGGTAAATTGTGAAAATTTAAAAACAAGATTCACATTTGCACATGTTTGGTGTAGTTGTTTATTTGCGATTATACAATTATAATAACAAATTATGAAATTCTAAAATACTTATTACTTGCATCATTTGATGATTTAAAAACCTGAAAATTATATAGCTTTACAAACGCAAAACGATTGAATGATTCGGGTTGTTTATGTGTTATCATTATATGTTGGCACCAAGCGTGAACTGCTAAGAAACAGTATACAATACATTTACAACTACAATAGCAAATGGCCGATCTGTTTTAGCGAAATACTTTTACTCCAAAGGTTTTTGGTTGGTGGACAGGCGTTAATATATTGTATTCTGGATTTATTCTTGACAACTTTATTTCCGATATTTACATTATAAATTTTAAGCATTTCAAAACATTCTTAAATCTGTGAAAAAGTGTTAAGATGTCATTCATCTATGATATATACAGTTTGTAATTGCAATTGTAAGTGACGAAATAAAACATAACTATGACTTGAAACTAATCGTTCACTGCCGGTGATAAAGTTTGATATTAGAACCTACACAGAGAGATTGGTCTCATTAGAAAGTTGGTTCAACAGTGGATTTGGCAATATTTGGTCATGTTAAATGTAAGTGATGTTTTAAATCAATATCGGATTAACCACAGACACATCCTAAAAGTGTTCACAATGAAAAGTTAAATATGTATTTATATTGGAAACATTATTGTTGCTGTAGACAATATTAACACATCATTGTATGTCATACACAAACATGTCTGCATTGTTGCATAATCACTTGTTCTTTATAATCCATGATAAATTGAATTGATCAATTAGCATTTTTTTGATAACCACTTTCTCGTCAAATTGTTAAAACCAATTGAAATAATATACTAGTTGACAGTGTGATGACATTGTAGTGAAGTCTCCTATTTTCCTTTAAATATGAAATGTTTATTTAATTTAGTGTTTGTCTAATATATAACATATTTGATATGTCAGATATTACAATCACTGAATAGTTAAAATGTTGTAACTTCAATAATAATTGGCCTTTTTTTAATTGGATGCATTATGTTTTCTTTAATCGGATATTGTAATCAATTAAAGTCACACACACATATATAATATCCCACCTTACACTTTTTCATTCACTTAATGATTGATGCAAAGAACCCGAAATTTTTATTGATGAACATGAATATTGTTGTTCAAGTTTCATTTAAAGCGAAGTTGGTCACGTTGTTGACAGTTATTGACTACACGAAACTGAATATAGCCGTTTTACTGGATACATAAGAAAACGGATACAATGTTTAAATGTTTCATTAAGTTGGTTGTTAATTACAGATAAAGATCATTTAAGAAAGAAACTGTGTGTAGCATTTGTATACATCGATAGAGGCCTTCATAATTAAAACACCTTTTAATGTTAAGTGAAAGATATCCATGTTTTATATCCTCACCTGTAGTTTTATCTGTATTTTTGGACATACACAAACAAAAACGCCGTATATAAATTGGCTATATTTTGCCAAATAACTGATTAGCTGTAGCTCCTAGTAATAATGTATATATAAGTAAACGGCTTCTCATCGGCTGGCCTACATGCTTGGTTGCTAAGGTATGTTACGCGTGAGATTTTTCTATTAATACTAGTTAGATAGATAACTTTTACATTAGTATTCAAATAGTATTATTTTTTTCACATAGAATTGACTAAAAACAAATTTATTACACTCTTAAACAAGCACACAATTATAAGGGAATCATAACTTTCCAAGAGAAAATGACCTACTTTCAGTGTAGATTCAGTATCATGCGAAGGATCGTTATTATACTTGGTAATACAAAGCAAATAAATAAAAAGTGGTAAAACTTAAACATTAAACAGTATTACATTTTCATACATTTTCAATGGTTATTTAAAGTCCTCATTAAACTCAAAGAGAGTTGGTTAGAACCGATGAGAGTCAAAATATAATCTCTTGTCATGCAAATATATTTGCTATAGGCATTGAAAACTTACCTTTTAAACTCGGAGAGGATTTAAAAAATTGTGATTGTTAGACGATCAGATTCCGATTGTTTAATTGCCAACTGAAAATGCTGTCGCCATTAAATTTAATTTGAAAACGAAAGAACAAACATGCAAATGACGCTTAAAATGAGCGGTAATATAAATAAGGTTAACTAAAGAAAAGGTTCGCTTACAAACTTCCAAATAAACACAATTTTCGAAACATCCAATTGCGACCAATGCATATAGGAGAGATCAAAGCTAAGGCATACCCTTTTGCTATTTATAACTGTAAGTATTGTGTTGTAATATGTATCGAGTTCGCATATCCAAGCTTGCAATATAAATCGGTTTTCATTATTTTGTTATACAATGCCATGTTGGTATAATATATAAGTAAATATAATAGTATTTTCGCAGCTAAGCTTTTATAAAACCAACGTATGATAACAATTAATTTCAATATAAATATTATTAAGCACTAAAACATTTTGCGGTATTTTCTTGTGTCCGCTGGGTGTGATGTTTACATCATTAATAACGTCATTCATGTCGCGGCTCGTTTTGTCATTACCGGCTTAGGTAATACTGAGAAGTACCCTGTGAACACTTAAAAATACTTCAAAGTACCTGGAGTACGGAACATATATAAAACAAATCACCGGAATATGGCCATGTGCTTTGAGCACATTTTCCGAAGAAGCGGTATATTGTTGTAAGGTTAAACGTTACTAACCCTAACCCTTAAACCACACGGAAACTAGCATCGGGTCCGACACGGGTTCCCTGTCTTAAACAGTGTACCGCCTTTTTACATAATGCGTATAAAACAGTGTATAATCGATGACTTTCTCTGCACTGAGAAACATTGACAACTGTGCATGTAAAATAATCCAGAACACACTCAAATTATGAATCTAACACTGTTATCAAATATTAATGTTGGTTGAAATTAAAAACCGCTAACATGTTTCAATAGGCAAGACATTTGTCTATAATAATAATAATAATAATAATAATAATAATAATAATAATAATAATAATAATAATATAATTGTTTATCTGGCAAATTCAGTTTATATAGGTTGGAATACGAATTTTTAGCTATCCGTTAAACACCACATCGTTAAAATGCAAGATGGTCTTTAAACTTGGAGATTAAAGATGACGTAGTAAATAGAAATGAATTGTTGCTGTTATGCTTTTAAATGTAGTCGATAGTTCAAAATGTATCTGTTTTCAATAAATACTCTTTCCAATACAAACAACATAAATTCATGATCGATTCTTAAAAAGATTCAGTTTATATCTGACCGTCAACATTGCCCATTGCAACACAATATATATTATTTACAATTATAACGTGTACACTTTTAAATACCTGCTATAGTAATTGATACTATTAAAACGTTTTTGAAAAACAACGCACGACTCAATAACCACTGTATAATCAAATAACAGTAAAAACAAATAACAATAATGACATCTTCGTTTGAATGTGTGAATCATGACACTACATGTGTGTTTCTAATGAAATCGAAAGTAATTTATTCGGATTTTACGGGACATTCCTATAACGAATAGTTGTTTGAGTTGGTCCGATTCACTTTTACAAATACTTATTTTTGCTACTTACTTTCTCATATGCATTATAATAGTTGAATAACTTACAATGAAAGGAAGATAATGCCCTTCTCAATTGAATTGAGCTTTCTTTGTTGAATAAAACACATCATGATAATCCGTTGATGTTCTCGAGTGAAATCGAATGTAGATTGATACGGAAGTTAAGTACAATTGTCTGGGTTCATCCGTCTTACTTAAATTGTGTTGCTGGCTACTTTGTAAGATATATAATACAAGTTTAATACTAGACATTACAAGACAGATACGTACCATCTTAATTGAATAAACCCATGTTTGTAAAATATAACACAATTGAGCGTTTTTTATATAAAATAGTTGACGGAACTGTTACGTCAGTTTCGTCTCATGCTTTCATCACTAAATCAAAAGTAGTGCCTATTTCTGAATGTTACTTTCCTCCTCACGTTTAAAAGGCATTAAGCGGTCGCTAATTTCCTCGTGTGGCTATTTCCTTTATCATAAGTGTGCCTGCACTATTTTGGGGCATATCATTGGAAACTACGTTAAAATATTAACTGTTCGGGTGCGTTTATCGAAGTACTATGCTTGTATCGAAATCTAACGGCCGACAACCTGTTTACCGAGTGTGATTGCATTTTGGGCGATTTTGTTAGAAGCTGCATTACACATATGTGGTTTTAAAATGTGAAATGTAATATATATTCATTTCACAATCTTAAATAAAGAAAAGGCAGGGAAAATGCATACAAAGATTGGACCATACGGGATTCGGATTTAATGTAAACTAATCCAATTTGCGGTAGCATTTCGTAAATATTTGAACGCATGACTATTTATTTTGTATGTTAGTCCCTTCAGGTCAAATTTGCTGACTGTAGCTCTATTGCACTCACAGTTATTGAACGCGTCTATTTGTACGGTTATATAGACAAACTTTATATACATTTTATATAATATTTGTATATGATAATGCTTTTACATATTAAATCTTTGTGTCAACACATGATTTAGTCTTATCAGCATAATTGGCATGTCTCCTGAAATAAATAATGTAAATTATTGTAATTAAAATGAACTATTTATCATTCAATTATTTTATTTAATGTATTTGGTTCGTCCACACAAAAATCACTTTAAGTAAGGTGTTCTACTTCATTTAGTTCAAAACGCTCGCTAGGTCGAACAAAACTCTCAGGCGGAATAATATAACCAATATTTTAGCAGGTTCGGGTTCGCTCATCTTGAATTTGGGAACATCTCATGGCATCAGCGAGTTTAAAGCAGATGTCTGGAGAGAAAACAACGAAGCGCAACACAATTGGATGACAACGACTGATATCCCGGAAATGAAACTTCAAATTAAATTGGCACATTGCCTTTTATTACACAGTCCTTTATATGAATTATTTAAGACTGAAATGATCGCAGTTGTAGATTTTCGAATAACGACTACAATTTGGGTAAACAAACAGACAGACAATTACTCAATGTATAAGAAGTCGAAAAACAGTTCATTGATTAAATGTAGTTATTACCGGCAACAATTGTTAATGATCTTTGATACATTCGCTTTCTTACTATTACATGTTTAAATGAGTGAAACAAAACATATAGTTAATCGGGACAATAGCCGGCTTTAACGTTTTAAAAAAGGATGTACATTAGTCTAAGCATACATAACCTACTGGATAAAGTACACTTAATTACGACATTGTATTTGTGTAATTAAGTTTGCCACACCATGAACGAATCTGAAATATGAAGTATCGACAGCATGTATGAAAGTCGATTATTTCCACTGTGATAGGTACCCCTTTATATAGAGGTGTGATGATATGTACTTTATTTTGACGCGTGAGCATAACTTAACTTAAGGTGCTGGTGAACAATACAATGTTCGTATGCTCTTATGAGTTACTTATTATTTCGAAATTTGAAATTTCATGTTAATTTACAGAACATAAACAAACTTGTTTTTAACAAAAGAGCATCACATTTTTACTTTAACCTTAAAAGCACCCACATGTTGCGTCCAACACACCACACATACATTTAATAATGATTCGACATTATTGTTTTGAAGTCGGCTGGCAATTAAAACAAATATTTCGTCAAACGGAATGTATTGCGGCCTTTCAAATAATCCAAGTATTACATAATTGACCATGAATTT